>NC_056578.1:6324000-6473951 GCF_018340385.1 Cyprinus carpio | reverse complement strand
TGAACAGCACGCCCTTGCTCTTTTTCCTGAGGCCTGTTTACTTAAACAACTCACATGAATTGTACTCTCACGTTTAGCTCTCTATCTCTCATCTCTTCTCAGCCTTCCTCTCTCTCCCTCTATAGAATTATATATCTATTATATATATGTCCCAAACTCACAGATAAAGAGGTATGTTTTCTTTGGGTGGGTAACGGAAATTTTCAGATCTTTATTTACTCATGATGCCATCCTCTTCTGTTTTTTTAATTGTCCTTAGCTCTCTCCATGGCCAGACTGGCCAGGTTTGCTTTTGCATGAACCTCGTTTACATATATGAAACGCACGTCCCGTCAATAGCCCGTCTATTTCAGTTTTTAGGAGGAGCACGTTACTCACAACAAATAAAGGCCTTCAAGTGCGCTCTTGTGAAGGACAAAAGTAATGTCACAGGTTTTACAAACACGTGACACTGTGGTTGAAAATTTCTCCACATTCATTCTCACTTAACTGAATTAATTTTTAGGCAAAGTAATAGGTAATTTAGCCAGAGAATGGGCCCTGTACAACTGTCACCGTCCCCCTATGGGACCTTGGTGCTCTTATTTATTTTGTTGGTGTTGGCCTTTTGCCCGCTAGCAAATCTTTTAGTAATCATCATAAAGGCTTAGAAACCCAAGATTCATCCTGTGAAAAAACACATTTTGAAATCGGACATGGCGTTACCATGGAAATGTACTCTTTAAAATCTTATGGCAGTCTCCCCCCCTTAGGTGGGGCGGTGGGTCAAGTGTCATATTAACCCAATGCATTACGGTCTGTTGTAGAATCAAAACTGTTTATAAGTTTTGGCAACCAAACATATCATTGGAAAAGGTCTCAGGATTTCCATTTTGGTTGGTTATTTTGAGATAGAAGTAATATTTGACAGAGAAATCTAGAGAAAAATTCAGTTAAACCAAAATTCAAAGGAGTTTTGATTGGCACCCAGGGCTGTTTGTGGCATGACGCCCTAAATAAAATCTCACAGGAACCTAGATTTTTTGCATATCAACGGCAAATTTGTAACAGAACTTATTTAGACACAAGGCTTTACTGTTATACCACATTAAGAGTAAAAACCTGTTATGTAAAAATATTATAAATAAATGAAAAATAAAATTAATACAGCAAATTTTATTTACAGTACATTTAAACTTTTATAACTTTTTGATACTTAAATTTTTGGAAAAAAATTCCACCTTTTGCCAAAATCTGCAAATTTTCTTCTTTAAAAAAAACCTTAGGTTTATATTCCAAATTGTTCATAAATTACAACTATTTAAGTTTGGATAGTGCACTTTAATGCCTATTATAAAAAATGGGGGTTGACGTTAAAGGGTTAAATAACCACTGGGGGATATTTTGTTTTTGAGTGAGTTCATTTACAGCAACCCCCTGTAATTACACATGGACTTGCAAAAAGCATGACAGTATTGTGCAATCTTAGTGCAAAGAAAACAGTCTGTTCAAACTCAGACTTGAGGAGGCGGGAACATACAGGGAAAAACTCACTTTTTTCGCACCGCCCCCCCTGTATGTATACTATTATATGTTGACTGACCTGTACAGGGCCTTGGCCTAAATGTTTGGTAAAATAAACGTAAGAGCCCTCTGTACATGACAATATGTATCGGGCCTCTTTTATCAGACTTCCTCATTGGAATTCAATAACATTTTAATGATGTGTGTACTACTCTGCGACTGGGTGTGTTTCATGATGGTTTGTGGCAACAGGTTTTTAAACTGTAAATTCCAGTAAGTTTCTGTTATTGACAAAGTTTTATGGTGGACTTATCACCCATTTACTGTCTTATTATTGTCTCTTTTCATCATGTGATTGATAAGAGATAGTTTATATAAAGACAGACTGAGGGCATGTTCTATGAAGGGGAGCTTGGTGCAGTGTCCACATTCTGATATAAGCTGACAGTAGAGACAGCTCTGTGATGATTTTTCCATAACAGTGATGAAGCACAGTGAGCTCATCTTGAAAACCTGATTGGCTTTACTATAAAGAGTTGATAATGTCTTGATGTCTACTTGTGAATTCCAGCCCTTCCTATTACATCACTTTTATAATGTCCAGAATGTCCTCATGTTTTCTCAATGTTCTTCCTCGTCGAAAGGTGTTGAAAACCTCAGAAGTCTTTTTCACTTTAAATATTCTATATTAAATTAGCAAAAAACAAAATGCCAAAAAGAAACAGTTCAAGATTGACTTTTGAACCAGACTGTATATTTACTAAAGCTTTGTTTTTGCTGCGCAGGAAGTTTAATGAAAGGCTGTGCGAGAAAAACAGAGCTGAAGTCTACATTTGTTTTGGTCCAAGTCCAAATACTGTATGTTTGGCAGTGAATTTCTGCAGACAAACTGACCCACTCATTTATTATGTAACATTATAGTCCAAATGCAACGTGTCTCAGTCCTACTAGAAGATTCTTTCTGGGTTGGCCTTTTTCATGCAGATCACACAAAAACACCTCAATGCTTGTCAGTTCAGAGGACAACAAATTAAGAGTCGTGGTCCATTTAGTACTGCACTGTTTTAGTTCCTAACTTCTACATGTGTTAGATTTTACTCGTGACTTGTCTCAACTGAGCTTGTGGTCTTCTTAGTCAATAAATAATAAGGACTGAAACTAAAAGGACTTATGCATGCATCAGCCAAACCGCATATTCTTGTCTACTCAGGTTCAAAGACATCAAGCTAAACTCACAGGCATTCAACATGTTTCACACACACTCTCAACCAAGTATGAACAGTGGGGTCACTATGTATGATGATTACATGCATGCTCGCAATTCCTGCGCTGACTGGGACGTGACTTTCATGCACACACTTGAAGTGAACATACTTTGCATTTATCAGGCATGGACAACAGTTTTACCAGATGTTATGCATGCAGTTTGTTGTGTAAAAAGTAAAAAAGTAAAACCCCTCAGTTTAAAGGATGCTGATTTATTTTCAAGGACTTTGCTCAGACAGTGTTTAAATGGAGGTTTTCAAGTAAGGTTAAGTGATTCAAATCATAAAGATGAGAAATTCTAAGAGCGTCCCAGCCTTGCAGCAGGAAGCTTTGGGAACATTTTTATCGATCCCTACAAGACTGTTACCGCTGAGGAAAAGCCTAAATTGTTTTGTGGCATCATGAGCCGAACGGTCAAGCCATTGGTCAGGATACAGGTGTGTCAGCTTGTGCAAAGAAAAACCATGTTGAGCTCAGCACAGCCGTTTCTTTTCTTCAGTTATGATTTTTGGGTTGATTCAAAAACAAGGCCCCCTATCATTATAGGTGAGGCTGTAAATACTATGCTTATCTGTTTGTCATTTACCTTGAATACTCGGCTGATCACAACAACAAGACATGACACAAAAAGCAGAATCAGTTTCAGAGAATTATGATGTCATGAACTGTGATGGAGTAATTTAATGGACTGGTGTACTGTGCTGTTATGATAGATATCGCATCAAACTGTCAGCCACAGAGGTGACCAAATATGACATCTTCACTGATAACCCAAAGATGGTTTTGACTGGCATGATCGTGTGTGGGAAGTGTGTCATACGAGGTGCTAAGGCTCTTCTACCTAATGTGATATGTTTGAAGCAGGTCCTAGGTCAACAAGGGTCGTGAACTTTGTTCCTGAGGCACCATAGGTCCTTTTCTCAAGTTAGGTCTAAAATAAAGCACGCTTGACCATTTAAACATATGCAGCAATAACTTCTGTGATAAATACAGGCCCAGGGTGCATGCATTCAGTACAAGGGTGTCCAATCCTGCTCCAGGAGGCCCAGCGTCCTGCAGAGATTAGCTCCAACCACGTATCTGACAGTTTCTAGTGCGTCTGAACTCTGAAGGCCTTGTTTAGTTGGTTTAGGTGCGGTCGGAGTTAAAGGACAGTGGCCCTCCGGGAGCAGGGCTGGACACCCCTGATTTAGTATGAGAGGAATGTTGAAAACTGTATTTGTTTGACTTTCTTAGGCATTTCTCCAATGTTGACTCACAGGAACAGCCAGAGCAAAGCAGGACAAAATAATTATGTTCTTGTTTGTGTTCAAACCTCAACAAAACACGTTTTACATACTTCATGTTTTTAAACACACACCTTAAAATTCAATAATAATAGCATCATACGCCCCTCGCTTGTTGACACAAAGTCAAAGGAGACAAGGTTGAGGCTATCTGTGTGAAAGTTTGTGATTTCTTTATCTGAATCACTGTGGGTTAGTTTGAACAAGCCAAACACACATGGACCCACACACAGTGTTTATATTGGGATGAGTCATGCATGAGTGCAGTTCAACCACCCGTCAATCTAACCGCGGAAAACCAATTTCCAGGTGAACATGTGTTCAGTCTGACAGCTGTTGTTTAAGTTTACTGATAACAGGGGCCCACGTTGGCCCTCCCTGGCCTGCGGCGGGGCCAGTTGAGTCACGAGATGTTTTCCGCTTTTCGTCTGCGTCAGAGCGCGAGGAGGAGCGTCAGAAGCGGAGGATCTATAAATAGCGGCTATATAAGCGGCGCTTCAGAAATTCTTAAATCGCTTTTATTCACTCATTCTCGCGTGTCGTTCCCCCTGGTTTTGTTTATTTGTGTCTCAGATTTGTTTCACTGGTAGGTCATCGCGTAAGTTACGTTCGTTGAGGGTAAGTAAAGTAACTTCACGTTGATATTTCTGTTGCCTATCCGTGAAGGATCTGACCATCGATTTTTAATCATGCTTCCTGAGAGCAGCACTGGGTAAACGATAATTATTTTCATATCTAACTTTCTAATTCTACTTCGTTTATTGAAAGCGTATATGGTTGAGTTTCTGTTTCGATGGTGAATGTAGTTGACTCGATCAGTACATCGAGCACGTGCAACTTTTTGGACATTGGCTAGTTGTTTAAAAATAATAATAATAATAATTTTGACGATTGTATTGAAATGTATTTGCCGCAATTGAATTATAAATCGAAGCTGAGTTTCAGATGAAACGTTGTTACTGTTTCTTAAAAGGCCATAGTAGCCTTCTACAGATGCTCACAGGAAGTTTATTTTAGCAGTCAGCTGCTCAGATGTGTCATACATGTTTCAGATTTGCCAGGATGTTTTTATTTGGTATCTGCAGGTTTCATTATAGCCATTCAAATATGTTACAATATTTAGCATCTTAGTTATATAATACATATGCAAATGCTATTGTATATTTGTCAGTTGTGAAAATAAGTGTGATATGAATGTGTGTGTGACATTCGAGTGTATCGGGGATGTGACTTCTGGATGGGAATACATCCTGTGGATTCAGTGAGCTGGAAACACAGTTGGTTACAGTCATGTGTGTGGCCTTATAAACTCATTTTTTCCATTCTCTCTGTCCAGGTGCAGCTTTGAGGATTGCCAGGACACAGCTGACTGGCTTCTGTCCCAGACTGCAGTGCGTCCTCTGGTGGGCATTGTGTGCGGTTCGGGTTTGGGTGGACTGGCTGACGTATTGAAAGACCAGGTGGCCTTCAACTACAAGGACATCCCCAACTTCCCCCAAAGTACAGGTGAGGTTTTCCGTATAATCTAGGATATTGTGTACTTTATCTTCTAAGATCATTGCATTTACTTCTTTTATCTTTGCTCACCCTTGCGTCTCTTTCTCTTCTGCAGTGCACGGTCATGCAGGCCGGCTGGTGTTTGGCACTTTTAAGGATAGAACATGTGTATGCATGCAGGGACGGTTTCATCTCTATGAGGGTTATCCCGTCCAAAAGGTACGAACGAACCCCTTATAATACATGCACTCTGGCACGTCAGAGTCCAAAACACGTAAACAATATCCAGATCCAAATGGTCTCGGTGCTGATCCAGGCCTGAGGGTTTAAGAACTTGACTTCCATGTATTTAAATATCACTGAAATTGCAAGTTGCACTGACTAAAAAGGCTCTGACCTAATGATCCTTCTTAAAATGAATTAAGTGAACTAAGTGGAACCATCTTTGATCCACACATGACCTTACTGAAAACTGAATTAATTTTAACTGGTTGTGTCGTGTGTGTGATTAAAACGTAAACCCTCTGACCCTATGGTATGCAGAGACCAGAACACTCACACTCAGTAGCATTCACACAGACTATTTTGCACTAAAATTACTGCTTAAATCAGCAAGATGCAACAATATGTCCTTGTGTATAAAGACCAACAATTAAAAAACAGCATTAATGGAACACAACTGGCGTAGTATGCACCTGATGCCAGATTCAGAGCATCTCAAACTAAGATTGTTCTTCCGTTTCAGATTACGATGCCTATGCGGCTCTTCAAGCTGCTGGGTGTGGAGACCGTGATTCTCACCAACGCCGCTGGCGGTCTGAACCAGGACTATCAAGTGGGCGACATCATGATCATCAAAGATCATCTCAACATTCCTGGATTTGCTGGAAACAACCCTCTGGTTGGACCCAATGACGAAAGGCATGTTTATATGTGCTTATTTAGTTCCTTTAAGCACTACACTCAGGACATGCAGAAATTCCACACGTGCTTCTGTAGATATTGTTCATAATATAACATTACTTTACCTTTTTAGGTTTGGTGTTCGTTTCCCCTGCATGTCTGACGCATACGATCGAGAGCTCCAGCAGCTGGCGCTCGACGTGGGTTCGGAGCTCGGTTACAGTGACTTCCTGCGAGAGGGTGTGTACTGCGTTCTAGGCGGACCGTCGTTCGAGACGATCGCGGAGTGTCGCATGCTGAACAAACTGGGAGCTGATGCTGTCGGTAAGAGTCTCGTCTGCTGTAAAGCTTCTTTTAACCAATCGGAACATGTTATCATAGCTTTATGATATAATATTAGAGTATAATGCAGTTCTCTGAGCATTCGAACTGGCAATATTTAGTTTTCCTGTCGGTCATGGGTTCGATTCCCTTTTTTAGTGCAGTAGTAGTTGTGTAAACGTACCTTAAGTTCAATCAAATGTAACTTTTTCGTTATGCAAATGAGCAGTGGTTTAGTGACCAGTGAGTTGTTGTGCTGTATAATGAAATCTATATAACACTGAAATTAAAATTAGTTTATATACACATTTGTCTATGTGAACTGGTTTAATAACCAGACCCTAATGTGTTTTAGGCATGAGTACGGCTCACGAGGTGATCGTGGCACGGCACTGTGGGATGCGCGTCTTCGCTCTGTCTCTGATAACTAATAAGGTAGTGAGTGACTACAACAGCGAGAAAAAGGCCAATCATGAGGAGGTTCTGCAGACGGGCAAACAGAGGGCGGAGCAGATGGAGAGGCTGGTGTCCACCATAATCACCCGGATTGGGCACAACAACAATTTAGCTTAAGACTGTTCTCAGATCACAGACCAAAGAACGCAGACTCTGGATATGGTTAAAAAAATCCGTGTTATACAGGTCAATTCCATTTTCCTCCCACGTATTTATGTTTGTGGAATCTTATTTTACAATGGGAAATGGTTATAAAGCCTTTGTTTATGGTTGGTCTGTGATCTTTTGCTCTTATGTATAAACCCTGTAAACAGGAGAGCACTTATTTTTACTAAAGAAAAAATACCTATAATTGTTACGTTCCTCTGAATGCTAAAACTAATGTTTCTTATTTCTAAGCTATCGTTTACATTTGTTACGATGTCTAAAATTAAAAAATTGAATTCTCTGTAAAACCCTAATTGCTTTGTAGAATTTGTCGGTAAATGTACAGTAAAGTCTGTCTTGTGTTTTATAACCTTTATTAAAAAAATTGGTTATTACACCTGTCTCCCTCTCGTCTATGGTGGAAAAGTGAGGGATTTTTTTGTACAATTTTAATATTACACATTCATGGGTGAGCTGTCTGTCTAAAAACTGTTTAAATGCTTGAGCAGTATTTCTACAGAGCCTCTAATGAGAGTCATTGCAGACGTTTCTCTGGGGAATGCAATACTTTTGCGACAGAACATAAAGATTTTGCGAGTGAATGCAAACACGCTCATAAATTTTAAAATGCATTGTTTTCAATAGCCATGTATTTAATCCAAACTCCAAAAATAAACTTTTTTTTCTTAATTTTTATTGTATTTATTTTCATTATTTGGATTTTTTTTTTTCATTATTTTGCATGACATTATTTTTCATTACAGTATTTTACATTTTTAAATCGTATTTGTACTCCTTTATTGCAGTTCTCCTGTACTGGGCTCTGTTGATTCTGTAACATGAACAAGTCATGCTTTTAGATCTGATTTTGTATATTTAGGCCTCATGCTAACATATTATACCATGTTAATCCAGTTGCATTGATGTCAGGGAGTCTGTACCATCTACAGCTGGAGTTTGAAATGCTTCTTCAAATCTAAACTCCGGCTCTTCCTGGATAAAGACCGGATTATGTTAGTTTGATGTGCAGCAAATTAAAGAGTTTGTATGTTTAAAAACACCAAATGAGGAAGATGTTCTCCAGATGTGGTATGATTCAAACTTTCCTGGATTCCCAAACACAACATCTGACGTGAAATATTGCTGGTCTCCTCCTACAACAATGCATTTTTCTTATTTAATCTATTAAGATATCAAGAATACATGGTTTAATTATGAGATGGAGCACCTCTGACATGTTCCTCATCTTTGAGACGAGGCTTAAGTCGTCTTTCCCTCCCAGCAGACGATATGGTTGACTTGATCTGGTTGTGTAAGATCTTTTCTCTCTGCACTTGATGCTTTATTAAGGATTCTACAGATGTGTTCAGCCGTTGGGTTTATTTTCCTTATAGCAGCTATCAGATTCTTGTGAATCAAATGAGAAAACAAACAGCATAGAACAGGTTAACTTCATTAAGTTTCTACACGTAATGTTGAGGATCAAAGCTCCCACATTTTTTAAGAAAATGACTTTTAAAGAAAATATATATATTTTTTAAAATGTGCATCGTTAAAAAGTTTTATTTATTTAGAGGTCCACTGTAAATTATTATTATAAAAATAATATAAAAGGTGAATATATCATTAAGTCCCTTCAGTTAATGAGTTGTGACTTGTGTGCAGACTTCAAAATAAAAGTTGCCCACTAAACCTCAAGACCATTAAAAAATTCAGCAGCGAGTGTTTCAAATGTTTTATTTTAGCAACCACTATAAACATAAATATCCATTAAAATATTTTAATGTATTTAATAAAATCTAAATATGAAAAAAAAAAAAAAAAAAAAAAAAAGATGTTGGCACTAAAACACCTCCTCAATCCTGGTCCTGGAGCCCTTAAATAAACACATTTCTAATATAACTGACTCATTAACTCATCAAGTGCTGTGTGAAATCTGAAAAACATCTAAAAGCATAAAACAGAAGTTTGGTTTATAAAAAACAGACTTTGAGTGGCATTCTGGATTATACTTCTTCAGCTGATTCATAAAGCCTGGGTTTGGTTGAATGTAAGGCCTGGCGGTTTTCACAGCGCTGAAGGATTCATCAAAGGACATCTCCTCCTGGGACATGAGGAGCTGAGTGCGAATTACCCCACCATAATTGGGGGGTACTGCTCCTTCACTTCTTCTATGACCATCATGGTCCACTACCATATCAATCCCCACCGTGATCCCCAAGTGCAACATGTGTTGCGCCTACACTTTTAATGTAATTGTTTGTAGATCTTAGTGCTAATATTTCCTGCTTACTCTTTTAGCACCAAAAAAGTGCCTGATGTCGGTGTGCCCTTTCCTTTTCCTCATAGTGTCTCTGTGAATAAAATCAAATCCTAATTTTATTGTTATTGTTATGGAACATGTCAGAGGTGCTCCATCTCATAATTAAACCATGTATTCTTGATATCTTAATAGATTAAATAAGAAAAATGCATTGTTGTAGGAGGAGACCAGCAATATTTCACGTCAGATGTTGTGTTGGGAATCCAGAAAAGTTTGAATCATACCACATCTGGAGAACATCTTCCTCATTTGGTGTTTTTAAACATACAAACTCTTTAATTTGCTGCACATCAAACTAACATAATCCTGTCTTTATCCAGGAAGAGCCGGAGTTTAGATTTGAAGAAGCATTTCAAACTCCAGCTGTAGATGGTACAGACTCCCTGACATCAATGCAACTGGATTAACATGGTATAATATGTTAGCATGAGGCCTAAATATACAAAATCAGATCTAAAAGCATGACTTGTTCATGTTACAGAATCAACAGAGCCCAGTACAGGAGAACTGCAATAAAGGAGTACAAATACGATTTAAAAATGTAAAATACTGTAATGAAAAATAATGTCATGCAAAATAATGAAAAAAAAAAAAAATCCCAAATAATGAAAATAAATACAATAAAAATTAAGAAAAAAAAAGTTTATTTTTGGAGTTTGGATTAAATACATGGCTATTGAAAACAATGCATTTTAAAATTTATGAGCGTGTTTGCATTCACTCGCAAAATCTTTACGTTATGTCGCAAAAGTATTGCATTCCCCAGAGAAACGTCTGCAATGACTCTCATTAGAGGCTCTGTAGAAATACTGCTCAAGCATTTAAACAGTTTTTTAGACAGACAGCTCACCCATGAATGTGTAATATTAAAATTGTACAAAAAAAATCCCTCACTTTTCCACCATAGACGAGAGGGAGACAGGTGTAATAACCAATTTTTTTAATAAAGGTTATAAAACACAAGACAGACTTTACTGTACATTTACCGACAAATTCTACAAAGCAATTAGGGTTTTACAGAGAATTCAATTTTTTAATTTTAGACATCGTAACAAATGTAAACGATAGCTTAGAAATAAGAAACATTAGTTTTAGCATTCAGAGGAACGTAACAATTATAGGTATTTTTTCTTTAGTAAAAATAAGTGCTCTCCTGTTTACAGGGTTTATACATAAGAGCAAAAGATCACAGACCAACCATAAACAAAGGCTTTATAACCATTTCCCATTGTAAAATAAGATTCCACAAACATAAATACGTGGGAGGAAAATGGAATTGACCTGTATAACACGGATTTTTTAACCATATCCAGAGTCTGCGTTCTTTGGTCTGTGATCTGAGAACAGTCTTAAGCTAAATTGTTGTTGTGCCCAATCAGGGTGATTATGGTGGACACCAGCCTCTCCATCTGCTCCGCCCTCTGTTTGCCCGTCTGCAGAACCTCCTCATGATTGGCCTTTTTCTCGCTGTTGTAGTCACTCACTACCTTATTAGTTATCAGAGACAGAGCGAAGACGCGCATCCCACAGTGCCGTGCCACGATCACCTCGTGAGCCGTACTCATGCCTAAAACACATTAGGGTCTGGTTATTAAACCAGTTCACATAGACAAATGTGTATATAAACTAATTTTAATTTCAGTGTTATATAGATTTCATTATACAGCACAACAACTCACTGGTCACTAAACCACTGCTCATTTGCATAACGAAAAAAAGTTACATTTGATTGAACTTAAGGTACGTTTACACAACTACTACTGCACTAAAAAAGGGAATCGAACCCATGACCGACAGGAAAACTAAATATTGCCAGTTCGAATGCTCAGAGAACTGCATTATACTCTAATATTATATCATAAAGCTATGATAACATGTTCCGATTGGTTAAAAGAAGCTTTACAGCAGACAAGACTCTTACCGACAGCATCAGCTCCCAGTTTGTTCAGCATGCGACACTCCGCGATCGTCTCGAACGACGGTCCGCCTAGAACGCAGTACACACCCTCTCGCAGGAAGTCACTGTAACCGAGCTCCGAACCCACGTCGAGCGCCAGCTGCTGGAGCTCTCGATCGTATGCGTCAGACATGCAGGGGAAACGAACACCAAACCTAAAAAGGTAAAGTAATGTTATATTATGAACAATATCTACAGAAGCACGTGTGGAATTTCTGCATGTCCTGAGTGTAGTGCTTAAAGGAACTAAATAAGCACATATAAACATGCCTTTCGTCATTGGGTCCAACCAGAGGGTTGTTTCCAGCAAATCCAGGAATGTTGAGATGATCTTTGATGATCATGATGTCGCCCACTTCATAGTCCTGGTTCAGACCGCCAGCGGCGTTGGTGAGAATCACGGTCTCCACACCCAGCAGCTTGAAGAGCCGCATAGGCATCGTAATCTGAAACAGAAGAACAATCTTAGTTTGAGATGCTCTGAATCTGGCATCATGTGCATACTACGCCAGTTGTGTTCCATTAATGCTGTTTTTTAATTGTTGGTCTTTATACACAAAGACATATTGTTGCATCTTGCTGATATAAGCAGTAATTTTAGTGCAAAATAGTCTGTGTTTTTTACGTTTTAATCACACACACGACACAACCAGTTAAAATTAATTCAGTTTTCAGTAAGGTCATGTGTGGATCAAAGATGGTTCCACTTAGTTCATTTTAAGAAGGATCATTAGGTCAGAGCCTTTTAAGTCAGTGCAAATTGCAATTTCAGTGATATTTAAATACATGGAAGTCAAGTTCTTAAACCCTCAGGCCTGGATCAGCACCGAGACCATTTGGATCTGGATATTGTTTACGTGTTTTGGACTCTGACGTGCCAGAGTGCGTGTATTATAAGGGGTTCGTTCGTACCTTTTGGACGGGATAACCCTCATAGAGATGAAACCGTCCCTGCATGCATACACATGTTCTATCCTTAAAAGTGCCAAACACCAGCCGGCCTGCATGACCGTGCACTGCAGACGAGAAAGAGACGCAAGGGTGAGCAAAGATAAAAGAAGTAAATGCAATGATCTTAGAAGATTAAGTACACAATATCCTACATTATAAGGAAAACCTCACCTGTACTTTGGGGGAAGTTGGGGATGTCCTTGTAGTTGAAGGCCTCCTGGTCTTTCAATACGTCAGCCAGTCCACCCAAACCCGAACCGCACACAATGCCCACCAGAGGACGCACTGCAGTCTGGGACAGAAGCCAGTCAGCTGTGTCCTGGCAATCCTCAAAGCTGCACCTGGACAGAGAGAATGGAAAAAAAATGAGTTTATAAGGCCAACACACATGACTGTAACCAACTGTGTTTCCAGCTCACTGAATCCACAGCATGTATTCCCATCCAGAAGTCACATCCCCGATACACTCGAATGTCACACACATTCATATCACACTTATTTTCACAACTGACAAATATACAATAGCATTTGCATATGTATTATATAACTATATAACTAAGATGCTAAATATTGTAACATATTTGAATGGCTATAATGAAACCTGCAGATACCAAATAAAAACATCCTGGCAAATCTGAAACATGTATGACACATCTGAGCAGCTGACTGCTAAAATAAACTTCCTGTGAGCATCTGTAGAAGGCTACTATGGCCTTTTAATAAACAGTTACAAAGTTTCATCTGAAACTCAGTTTCGATTTATAATTCAATTGCAGCAAATACATTTCAATACAATCGTCAAAATTATTATTATTATTATTTTTAAACAACTAGCCAATGTCCAAAAAGTTGCACGTGCTCGATGTACTGATCAAGTAAACTACATTCACCATCGAAACAGAAACTCAACCATATACGCTTTCAATAAACGAAGTAGAATTAGAAAGTTAGATATGAAAATAATTATCGTTTACCCAGTGCTGCTCTCAGGAAGCATGATTAAAATCGATGGTCAGATCCTTCACGGATAGGCAACAGAAATATCAACGTGAAGTTACTTTACTTACCCTCAACGAACGTAACTTACGCGATGACCTACCAGTGAAACAAATCTGAGACACAAATAAACAAAACCAGGGAGAACGACACGCGAGAATGAGTGAATAAAAGCGCTTTAAGAATTTCTGAAGCGCCGCTTATATAGCCGCTATTTATAGATCCTCCGCTTCTGACGCTCCTCCTCGCGCTCTGACGCAGACGAAAAGCGGAAAACATCTCGTGACTCAACTCGCCCCCCCCCCCCAAATAAAAAAAAAAAAAAAAAAAAAAGACTCAACTCGCCCCGCCTCAGGCCGGGGAGGGCCAACGTGGGCCCCGGTCTGTTATCAGTAAACTTAAACAACAGCTGTCAGACTGAACACATGTTCACCTGGAAATTGGTTTTCCGCGGTTAGATTGACGGGTGGTTGAACTGCACTCATGCATGACTCACCCCAATATAAACACTGTGTGTGGGTCCATGTGTGTTTGTCTTGTTCAAACTAACCCACAGTGATTCAGATAAAGAAATCACAAACTTTCACACAGATAGCCTCAACCTTGTCTCCTTTGACTTTGTGTCAACAAGCGAGGGGCTTATGATGCTATTATAGTTGAATTTTAAGGTGTGTGTCTAAAAACATGAAGTATGTAAAACCTGTTTTGTTGAGGTTTGAACACAAACAAGAACATAATTATTTTGTCCTGCTTTGCTCTGGCTGTTCCTGTGAGTCAACATTGGAGAAAAACAAAATAAAAAAATACAGTCTTTCAACATTCCTCTCATACTAAATCAGGGGTGTCCAGCCCTGCTCCCGGAGGGCCACTGTCCTGTAGTCAAACTCCTGTAGTTTAAACCCATACGTGTCCAGAAACCTAAACCAACTAAACAAGGCCTTCAGAGTTTAGACGCACTAGAAACTGTCACATACGTGGTTGGAGCTAATCTCTGCAGGACGCTGGGCCTCCTGGAGCAGGATATCTATCATAACAGCACAGTACACCAGTCCATTAAATTACTCCATCACAGTTCATGACATCATAATTCTCTGAAACTGATTCTGCTTTTTGTGTCATGTCTTGTTGTTGTGATCAGCCGAGTATTCAAGGTTAATGACAAACAGATAAGCATAGTATTTACAGCCTCACCTATAATGATAGGGGGCCTTGTTTTTGAATCAACCCAAAAATCATAACTGAAGAAAAGAAACGGCTGTGCTGAGCTCAACATGGTTTTTCTTTGCACAAGCTGACACACCTGTATCCTGACCAATGGCTTGACCGTTCGGCTCATGATGCCACAAAACAATTTAGCCTTTTCCTCAGCGGTAACAGTCTTGTAGGAATCAATAAAAATGTTCCCAAAGCCGTCCTGCTGCAAGGCTGGGACGCTCTTAGAATTTCTCATCTTTATGATTTGAATCACTTAACCTTACTTGAAAACCTCCATTTAAACACTGTCTGAGCAAAGTCCTTGAAAATAAATCAGCATCCTTTAAACTGAGGGGTTTTACTTTTTTACTTTTTACAAAACAAACTGCATGCATAACATCTGGAAATACTGTTGTCCATGCCTGATAAATGCAAAGTATGTTCACTTCAAGTGTGTGCATGAAAGTCACGTCCCAGTCAGCGCAGGAATTGCGAGCATGCATGTATTCATCATACATAGTGACCCCACTGTTCATACTGATTGAGAGTGTGTGTGAAACATGTTGAATGCCTGTGAGTTTAGCTTGATGTCTTTGAACCTGAGTAGACAAGAATATGCGGTTTGGCTGATGCATGCATAAGTCCTTTTAGTTTCAGCCCTTATTATTTATTGACTAAGAAGACCACAAGCTCAGTTGAGACAAGTCACGAGCAACTCACGAGCATTAAATTGCTTATAATGAAGAGCGGCTCTTATGGCAGAATCAAAGTTAGGGACTAAAACAGTGCAGTACTAAATGGGCCACGACTCTTAATTTGTTGTCCTCTGAACTGACAAGCATTGAGGTGTTTTTGTGTGATCTGCATGAAAAAGGCCAACCCAGAAAGAATCTTCTAGTAGGACTGAGACACGTTGCATTTGAACTATAATGTTACATAATAAATGAGTGGGTCAGTTTGACTGCAGAAATTCACTGCCAAACATACAGTATTTGGACTTGGACCAAAACAAATGTAGACTTCAGCTCTGTTTTTCTCGCACAGCCTTTCATTAAACTTCCTGCGCAGCAAACACAGAGCTTTAGTAAATATACAGTCTGGTTCAAAAGTCAATCTTGAACTGTTTCTTTTTGGCTTTTTGTTTTTTGCTAATTTAATACAGAATATTTGAAGTGAAAAAGACTTCTGAGGTTTTCAACACCATTCGACGAGGAAGAACATTGAGAAAACCTGAGGAAATTTTGGACATTATAAAAGTGATGTAATAGGAAGGGCTGGAATTCACAAGTAGACATCAAGACATTATCAACTCTTTATAGTAAAGCCAGTCAGGTTTTCAAGATGAGCTCACTGTGCTTCATCACTGTTATGAAAAAATCATCACAGAGCCGTCTCTGCTGTCAGCTTATATCAGAATGTGGACACTGCACCAAGCTTCCCTTCATAGAACATGCCCTCAGTCTGTCTTTGTGTAAACTATCTCTTATCAATCACATGATGAAAAGAGACAATAATAAGACAGTAAATGGGTGATAAGTCCACCATAAAACTTTGTCAATAACAGAAACTTACTGGAATTTACAGTTTTAACCTGTTGCCACAAACCCATCATGAAACACACCCAGTCGCAAGAGTACACACATCATTAAAATGTTATTGAATTCCAAATGAGGAAGTCTGATAAAAGAGCCAGACATATTGTCATGTACAGAGGGCTCTTACGTTATTTTACCAAACATTTAGGCCAAGGCCCTGTACAGGTCAGTCAACAAATAATAGATACATACAGGGGGCGTTGCGATGATGGTGGTGTTTTGAGAATAAAAGTGAGTTTCCTGTATGTCCCTCCCTCAACTCTGAGTTGAACAGACTTCTTTCATTAAGATTGCACAATACTTCATGCTTTTTGCAAGTCATTGTGTAATAAGGGGTTGCTGTAATGAACTCACTCAAAAACAAATATCCCAGTGGTTATTTAACCCTTTAACTGTCACCCCCCATTTTTTATAATAGGCATTAAAGTGCACTATCCAAACTTAAATAGTTGTAATTTATAAACAATTTGGAATATAAACCTAAGGTTTTTTTTTAAAGAAGAAAATTTGCAGATTTTGGCAAAAGTGGATTTTTTTATTCCAAAAATTTAAGTATCAAAAAGTTATAAAAGTTTAAATGTACTGTAAATAAAGTGTGCTGTATTAATTTTATTTTATTTTATTTATTATAAATATTTTACATAACAGGTTTTACTCTTAAACTGGTATAAAACTAAAGCCTTTTGTCTAAATAAGTTATGTTACAAATTTGAAGTTGATATGAAAAAAATTGAGGTTCCTGTGAGATTTTATTTAGGGCGTCATGCCACAAACAGCCACTGGGTGCCATCAAAACTCCTTTGAATTTTGTTTAATGAATTTTTCTCTAGATTTCTCTGTCAATATTACTTCTATCTCAAAATAACCACCAAACATGGAATCCTGAGACCTTTCCAATGATATGTTTGTTGCCAAGATTTTAAAAAGTTTTGATTCTAAAAGACCGTAATGCATTTTGTAATATGACACTTGACACCGCCCACTAAGGGGGAGGAGACCGCCATAAGATTTTAAAGTACCATTTCCATGGTAACGCAATGTCCGATTTCAAAATGGTTTTCACAGGATGAATCTTGGGTTTCTAAGCTTTATGATGATTACTAAAAGATTTGATAGAGAAAAAAGACAACAACAACAACAAAAAAGAGCACCAAGCGTCCCATAGGTGGGACGGTGACAGTTTTAAAGGGCCCATTCTCTGGCTATTAAACAATTACTTTGCCTAAAAATTAATTTCAGTTAAGTGAGAATGAATGTGGAGAATTTCACCACAGTGTCACGTGTAAAACCTGTGACATTCACTTTGGTCCTCACAAGAGCGCACTTGAAGGCCTTTATTGTTGTGAGTAACGTGCTCCTCCTAAAACTGAAAATTAGACGGGCTATTTGAAGGGACGTGCCGTTTCATATTATGTCAAACGAGTTAAAATGCAAAAGCAAACCTGTCCATGTCCTGCATGTGAGAGAGATAAAGACAATTAAAAAAACAGAAAGAGATGGCATCATGAGTAAATAAAAGATCCTGAAATTCAGTTACACACAAAACACATACCTCTATTATCTGTTATTTTGAGAGAGAGAGAGAGAGAAAAAATATATAGAGATAAAAATACATATAAATAGAGAGAGAGAGAGAGAGAGAAAGAGAGAGAGAGAGAGAGAGAGTGTGCTGACATTTCCTGTGAGTTTTTTTAAGTAACAGGCCTTCAGGAAAAGATGATGTTCATAAATCATGAATTCTCCTTGATCTTATAATTAGATGAGTGAACATGTGTCATCAATAATTTGGAGCAACTGCAGAACAAACCTAAACAGAGAGACTGAATGTATGTGATGCTGTCTGACAGTAAACACGGGATCTTTATGAAATCAAGTCCGGCAAGTTTTATATAGCACTTTACATTTACAAAATGCAAGGCTGCAAGAAAATATAGTGGTATTAATATCTGAAATGTTTATATAACATACAGCTATCTGATGTTGTTGCGAATGTGCTGATAAAGATAAAGACAGCGAGATAAGATAATAGGTGACATGTCTGAAAGGAACAGCATCAGATTAGATTCTCAATCATCCCTAAAGGAGTTTTTTTTTTCTATTATAATTCACATTGCTGATATTTTTTGCCGAGATGGTACATGTATGTATGGCCTATGTTTGGACTGATGCTAAGAGTTTAAAGGGCTCATATGACATTATTTGGTGTATTTGGTGTAATGCAATGTGTTTATGCGGTTTAAGGGAAAAAAAAACACATTATTTTCCACATAATGTACATTATTGTTTCTCCTCTATCGCCCGCCTTTCTGAAATGCATCAATTTTTACAAAGCTCATTGTTTTGAAAAGCGAGGTGTGATCTGATTGGCCAGCTATCCAGTGCATTGTGATTGATCGAATACCTCAAGCGTGTGACGGAAATGTAACACCTCTTACCATACTGTGATGTTGGGATAAGACAAAACCAATAAAACCCATTACAAACGAGGCATTTGTTGCATCCAGTGGCGACATAATTACTGATTATAATGACTTATTCTGTGTTTTATCGCTCCGTGTAAACATAAGCGCATGTCTGCATTTGTGATCCGAGAAATGACAAACAACAAGCGCTACGCTACACTGCTCAAAACTCATGTTTGAATCATCAGTGACAAATTCTGTAGGTCAGAAGTGCCAGACTGTTCTTGCAAAGTTGGAATTGCCCCACTTTATAGAAACAACCTTTGTGCACAGAAGCATAGTAGGCTACTCGTTCAGGAAACATTCCTCGTCCTCCGTAAAATGTGCTGCACACATCTGAATATTTGGGTTGAACTGTTCTGGAACAATGTTTTAAATACAACTTAACCACTGATTTCTAGTTGTGTCCTCTTTTGGAAGCCCAAACAAAGTAGCTTCACTTTCACAATGAAACGCACAGTGTCTACACAACATGGCAGCAGCGGCAACAGAGAGAAAAGTTATGCCTTCTTTCTTTGCGGGAACATTTGGGTGGCATTATGAAAATCTTCCCACATAGTGACGTAGACATGTGGGGGCCAGGGGCGCCCCCAAGGGGTGGCCAGGGGTGGCCACGGCCACCCCTGTATAAACTCTGGCCACCCCTATGGCCACCCCTAGGATGATTTGCAGTGGCTACTATTAATTTAAATCTATTTAAAATCTATTAATTTTAGATCTATATAATTTTATATATCATTTAATATAGTTACTATCACACGAAGAGTGACTTTTTTTCTCCAGAAGTCTCCATAATTGCAAATGTGACATTGATTTTATACAACAGTTCAATAAACAAGAAGTTAATATCAAGAGTTTTACGTTTTAGACAACATATTCACTTTTTGCGCTCTATTTCTAAAAACTAAAATCATTCCAAACACAGCCACTGTTTTGCGTCTCTGAGCAACATGATAGTGTTTCGTTCCTGAATGAATCAACCGTTTAAATGATTCGGTTCAATCGCAATGACTCACTTATTAACAGTGACTCGCTGCCACCTATACTGGCTGTTTTAATTTCACATTTAAGGTAACATTTCATTTTTTAAACAATTTCAAACATCAGTTTTCAATGTTTTATGTTTAAAATATCAAAACATTATTTATTAATTTGTAACTCCAGGTTAAAGTGTTCCATGTCCCTCAGAGCTCCATTAAACAGTGTGTAAAAACATCTAAATGGCACTTCAGATGCAGTTTCTGTTTTCTCTGCATTGCAAAGATCAATTTTGTTGATACTGATTGCATTTGCTTGGTAACAGCCCAAATGCAAGTGTCTGACTTAAAGATGGTGCACACTTTTAGAAAAAAATGGTGTAAAGGTAAAAAAAAAAAAAAAAAAGCCTCAGCTGTCAGCACACTTAGAAATAAGATATCAGCACAATAACACACACAGCAAAATATTGTCTAATTTTCGTTAGCGATAAAATCCCAGAAATCACAGAGATATCATTTTTTTTTGTCAATATTGCAAACCCTTTGTTTATTTATTTATTTTTTGATGTGCCACCCCAAGATTTACTGTGGCCTCATCTGGCCACCCCTATTAAAATTTTCTGGGAGCGCCACTGGTGGGGGCGTGTTGGAACAACCCATTTTAGGGGGGTGTGGTTGCCTCTTAACATTTATAAATAATATCTCTTTGGATTTGTGACTTTAGTCTTTGCAACTTTACAGATCTTCTTCATGCACCAAGAGCTTAAGAAAGGTAAAATTAAAATCGCATCATATGACCCCTTTAAGACAGTGTATTTGTATGCATTTTAGAAGGACTCTTTATTGGTGAGGTTATAGGGGTGTAAGGATTCATCGATATGGATAGATACATCGATACGCTGTCTGACGATACGATGCGTCGATGCCACACGTAAAATATCGATATTTGTAGTATAAATATTCACCTTATTTGGCACTGTCCACATTTTCACATAATGCCCGTCTATGCATTACCGCCAACGCGTGCATTCTCGCTCAAACTCGCGTATCAGGACTCGATATAAGGACTGCCCTTGCCCGAAGGCACAAGGTGAAGCATAAAAGACGCTCGTGATTGTTGGTGGAACAGTCGAGCGCTGTGTGAGAAGTTTTCACCGCACACATCTGAAGCGCGCGCACTCACACAGACAGCCGCGTCTAGACCGCGTGTATACTAAATCGAGCTCTCTTCCGCTTTTTTGTGCATGGATGAATAAATACAGACAAAATTAAATCAAAATGCGCATTTTGACGAATATCCTAGTAAACACAGTCGTTGTTAGGCATGTCTTAACGTAAACAGTTCAGAAAGAAAAGGCGTGTGTATCAGTATATTAAATCCGTGCTTCATTCTTAAAGTGAAAGCAAACTAATAATAAATAATGCTGTCAAAGAAAAATACAAGTGCTCATTGCTCCTGACTAAATAACCGTTATAACATCAGAAATGATTCATCTATATTTAATTTATAGAGTGAAGACTGTGCAGTTATTTTACATTTGATTAGCCTATTACATTTCTGTAGCGTACCTGAACATTTATTTTTGACTGAGCTGAAAAACCTGAAAAGCACTGTTTATTGAACTTGTGTCTTTGTTGTATTGTAGTTATTTTCTGCTATCGCTTGTAATTTGGTTATCTGTAGAAAAGATTTTAAGCACTGAGCCCATAGTAGCAGCCAGAATTGTTTTTCCAATTGTTTATTTTCTTTATTATTTAAAAAAATGTGTAGGCCTATTTTTTTTGTTGTGAATGTCCCAACGGAGGTACAGAATGTAAAATTTTCAGATAAATGTTCTTGTTATATATTTTGGTTGCATTTGTGAGTTAATAAAAATGTAGATGGTTGTTTAAAATAGATATAAAATATCAAAATATCGATATATCGATCAATATACTCCTGTCTCGAATCGAATCGTATCGTAGAATTTTTTTTTGAGGTATCGGAAAATATTGTATCGCTGGGTATGAGAATCGATATCATATCGTATCGTGACGAACCATCCGATTTACACCCCTATGAGGTTACCACATAATGGTCCAGTTAGAATATGGATTTAACGTTCTTTCCGACATGAGAACATAGTCTGGACAATTTTTTGATTGTTCCTGGTTAGGAAGAGTCTGGTGTTTGAGAGCTGTGGCTTGTTTTCATTACAAGAGGCTGGATTATTCATTTGCTATCAGCCAACTTCAGCTATGGACAGTGTTTGGACATTGATGTACTACAGATAAAACTTTCACACACATCAGCTTTCACATGACAAAATCCTATAATCTTACATTGCTTTTGTTCGCTTTCTTTCTTTCTTTTGTACTTTTGTGTATTTACATTCTTGGCTATATGTTGCTGTATTAACCTGAATTGAATGTTTTCTATTTTGTATTTAATAAATCCATTGATTTTAAATCCCTTTGACTACTGTACATTTTTGACAATATAGAAATTAGTTATGTGTTGACTGCATCAATTTCAGATGTGTAATAACTGCTTTTCCCAAAGACTTAAGTTGGAAAGTATTTAAAGTGAAACAGATGTATTGTTATAGATCAAGGGTGCATCCTGTTCCTGGAGATCTACCTTCAGTTCAGTTCCGACGCTGATTAAACAAACCTGTCTGTAATTATCAAGTGCTTTTTAAGATCCTAATTAGTTGGTTCAGTTGTGTTTGATCAGGACCAGAGTTGGGCACCCCTGTTGTAGATTAATAGTGAGGGCTGCCCGTGCAGCACCAGGACTAAGGGGCCAACGTTTTGTCAATGAGCAAAATCTCAGAGGCCCTGTGCTGGCAGCCTGCTGGGGGCCCTTAGTCTAGCCCTAAGTAGAGGGGCAGTGAAGGCTTGTTTGCAGGGATGTTTTCTACCCAATAAATGCAATAAAAAAGGACAACAAACAAGGCCTTAATCAAGGCTTTGCATGTGTTGGAGACTCTTAACAGAACTGGATATCAGTGAATCGTGGGACTAAGATCATAATATTCCTAAATCATAACATTGAACCTTTCAGCTGATGAATTTCTCATAATTTATAATCCAATAAAAGTGGTAATTTACTCCTCTTCATTTTGTTCCAAAACTACAGTATATGACTTACTTTCTTCCACTAAACATAAAAGGAAACATTTTGAAATACAACAGTTGGCTGAAGAACAGCAAGAAATTGAGGTAACTTTTACTGATAATATTCCCCTTCAAGCTATTGCATTATGCACATTTTGTACCTTAATTTTTCAACCCTTTGACACTACTTCAAGCTAAAAATGTGCGAAATCCTGTCTGACATCCAGTCATTCTGGTTCTGCTTGGCAAACCGTTCAAAATGTGGAGGTGAAAAGATGCACAAGACTCCTGAGATTCAATAAATATGTCAACTCACTATGTTGAAAGTTTAGTTCAGCAATCATCACCATTTATTAGTTTGGAATTAAATATGGTTCTATTGAAAATGAGCACTGTGTACCTAATAGCATACATATTGCAAAAATATAGTAAGTGCAGTATGTTAGAGTCCCAGAGGCGGACAGCAGTGGAGTATTTTTTACTTTGCTGTAAAAGTACTTTTCAAGTGTCTGTACTTTATCAGAGTGTTTTCCTTTAGAAAACTTTACTTCACAACATTCTAAAGCATAATATTGTACTTTTTACTGCACTACGTTTCATATTAAATATCATTTAATTACATTAGAAATCTATTAGCTACTTCTTACTTTTACTCAAGTAAAAGTAAGAAGTAGCTAACAGAATTACACTCTGATAAAGAAAACAACAACTTTTATTTATGAAATGAAGTGCAGTAAAAAGTATGATATTGTGATTTGGAATGTCGTGAAGTAAAGTTTTCCAAAGAAAAAGTACAGATACTTTTTAAATTTAATTGAGTAAAGTAAAAATACTTCACTACTTCACTACTACTTACATAACCTAGTTGTCCCAGCACTTTTGAGTCTGTCCTTTGTGGAGATGAATTGTGCAGCACCGCCCTCTACTGGATGTATTCATTCATAGATCCCTGCTGAGCTTTACAATAAAGGCAAAGGATTTGGAAAACTGTTTTAGGAAAGAAATCCAAACGTATACAATTTTAAAGGAAAGAATACTTTCTGTGCTGCTATTGTTTTTTACCACCATTTTCAAGTTATAAAATGCATGCAGAGTTATACAAACATTACCAAAATGCTGTTTAAAACAGGTTTAGATGCCATAGCATGTCACACCACATTACATGTGTGCTTCCCAAAAGCATTAAACCAAGCTGTCAACTACTCTAATGTCAGAACAAGACCGAATGCATGACAAAATATCACCAACCACTGAATAAAGTCTTTGTTTCAAAATTAAAGAAAATGGAGTCGGACTGGTTTCTTATAGCCACAGGAGGGCTCTAGAGCTAAGGGTTCCTAAGAGACCATGCATCTAATTGCAGGAATGGAAGTACACGATGGAGAATCCCTTGGCTGAACCATGAGGCCAGCTGTGAGTTACAGAAGTTAACAACGACTACCCTAATAAAACTTCTCACTGACTGTACAAATAAAACATCCCTCACTGGGGAGGCATAAAACTTAACCAAGCGGCTCCCTTGGACAGAATATGGGCACCGCTATCACAGACCTAATGGTTTCCTCGTTTTCTCTGAAAAAAAAAAAAAAAAAAAAAATCCTGATTGAAAGTCTCTGCTCAATGTGTGTGTGTGTGTGTGTGTGTGTGTGTGTGTGGTTATTGACTGGACAACAAAAAGCACTGAAACTCACTTTAATGTTCAGCTTACGAGGTAGCCTATAATAATTTGTTGCTAGACTGAACTGACAGAAAGGATATGATATTGAATTGAACATCAACTGCTCAGAAGGGGATAGAGAAACAGAAAGAGAGGGACGGAAGTTAAGTGGGAAAAGGCAAGTGAACCATGTGTTCAGTAAACAAGTGACATGTAATGCCAGAGAAAAGGATCAACAAAGTGAAGGAACAGAAGAAAAAGTCTCTTCCGACAAAGCTGTCCAGCCAAAAAGAGTCCTGACCAACTTACATCACCTCTGTTTCCTTTTTGTGCCTCATCCTGTTCTCTTCCACCCATCCTTTCTTCTCTTGTGTGTCAACATCCTCTCATTTGCATCTTACATCCCTGAGTGACAGCTTAAAGGATTTTTTTTTTTTTTTTGTAGCTATTATTTATTTGTTTAGCCAGGGTAGATGCCATATTTAACTTATGAAGTATTACATTTCTAGGTTTAATTCTCAAAACAAAGCTTCCCCAACCTTGACTTCTTCCCGCCTAATAAAATCGCGCGCTTTGGCAGTTGGGCGGGAACTCAAGATTAATGCTCGTGTGAAATGCTTATATCGCAAGATGTCTCGCGGCACACACAGGAGTGTATTCTGTGTATTCTGCTAACGCAACAGTAAAAATGCATCGAAAACAATTTTTTTATATAAATATATATATATAGCTATATATATATATATATATATATATATATATATATATATATAAGTATATATAGGCTATATTTTTTATCCTTTACAGCCGGCTTTCACTGGTGAAAAAAGAAATATGACCACTGATCTATTTATGTTCTATATTATAGATCAGTGAATATGACATATACTCCAGGTAAAATGTATTTCTTTGAAAAACGATTTAAAAAAAAATAAAAAAATCCACCTCCACATTATGCTTAAACTAAATTATTAATCTTTCCTAGACAGCACACATATACGGAGCCCCGCACATGACATGCAAGAAAAAAAAGAAAAGAAAAAAAAATTGTGCGCACAATTTACTAATTTGTTATTTATAAATCGAGGAAACGAAATAGTATATTGTGCACACGATTTAGCCTACTATTTTTCCTGCATGCCATGTGCGAGGTTCTGTACACGTCTGCAAGATGTCTGTTAAAGGTCGCTTCATCTGGAAAGCATCTGTGGTGTAGCCTATACAAACATCTGACAGACGTCTTTAAGATGTCAGTTACATAGGCTTCATTCTAAATCATAAACATCTTAAAGAGATTTTCTTAATGTGTATTTGACATTTGATAGGAACTTCCTAGACGTATTGCAGATGAGAAAACACTCTAAAAAATACGTCTAGCAGATGTAAATGCAGATTTCAAATATCTCCGTTTTACCTGTGCTACCAGAGTTAGTATCTTTTGTAGTTTAAAAAAAATATATATATTATTTATTTTGCTTTTTTAAGTAGTGGTAATATATATAAGTGTTAAATAGTTATCATAAATACGGTAATTCTTTCTCTGTTCCCACCAGCGTCTCTTTTCAAAGGTTTGCATCTCTGCGCAGTTATTGAAGCGGACATGGATCGACTTCAAAGTCATGTCACTTTCTAAGCAGCAAATTCCGCTCGGATAAAGAAAGAGGAAAAACTGCCACAAAAACAAATTCAACATCCGAGGTCGTATTTATAGACTAAATAATGTAGCCTATGTGTCCTCCGAACAAAAGCAACATACAGTTACTTCATTTCGACATATTTAAATCAAGCAGAAAAGTTTACAAAGGCTGAGGAGCGGAGGAGCTCAACAAGGGCTCTTTTTACAGACGGAGACCCGGGGGGCGGGAGGAGAATTAATGAATTAAACAGTACTGAGGCGCTGAAAGTACGTATTTTCATCAACAATGAAAGGCAGGACTGAGACGAGAGGAGAAAGTTGTCAGATAGAGCTGCAAACAAAACTTTTTGAGGAGTTCCACTTAAAACAAGACGAGTCAAAAAGAGAGCGAGGAGGATAGAGAGAGAGAGGGAGATAGACAGAGGAGGGCATTACATAATAAATCGGTAACATTCGACCGGGACCGGAACTGACTGACACTTAACTAACTAATTGCTATAGTATCGGACCGATTATATAGACTATAGACTATATATATATTTTTTTTAACTTGACCGATTTTGTATATTTGCATAAATATTTAGGTGTATAAAGCTAGGTTTTTGTTTTTTTTTATTTATTTATTTATTTTTTAATTATACTAACTGTTTCAAATGTGTGTTTTTGAATGATAAACATTATGAGACCTCCGCGGCTTGTCACTCTTCTGGCGCGGATGATGTTGACAAAGACGCAAGGAACGCGCTTCTCTCCGTTCTGAACGCGTTCACAACTTTCGCCTCAGATTGTTTGCTGAAATTGGAAAACAGCAGTGACTGTTGTAAATCACAAAGAGAGAGAGGGAGAGCTCTGCGTTCAAGTCCTCGGTGAAAAGGTAAGTGCTGAAACCTGTAACATCCTTGCTGAAGTCAATCGTGAGGCCTGGAGGATGTGCTGAGATTATGTTCAATTAAGATTAAGGAGCTTTATGAAGAAACTAAACCATAAGCATCATTTATGCTACATCTGTGCAGTTTTGAATCCACAAGTCTCATCCTTAAATAAGTACAATATGCATAAGATCCTTGCAAGGCGAGACAGTAAATGCATCAGTGTACACACAGGTGCATCTCTAAGATGTAAAAACATATCATTGTTAAACATTAGTAGTACACAGGAAATAAACTTTATATTGTTTTTCAGATGTGTAGCCTGCAGACTGATTGCTCAAATATCCTGTTATGTGCTAAATTTGTCATTTAATTAGCTAAAACCAATTAATAATGTACACTATAAACTGTTTGTAAATATTAGATTGCTTCAGTTTGTATCACTCTCTTTCGAGTTTCAGTAGGTTTAACATCATGCAAAATAAAAACTGAAAAAAGGAAAAACAGATTATTTAATAAAAACAGTTTGACAGAAAAACTGAACCTTTTTTTTTGACAGGTATTGATTTTGGTCTTGTAGGATGCGTTTGTCTGCAACGAAATGTTACCTTTTAAATATCATGACCATTTATTATAGTAGTTTTTTTATGATTAGAACTTTTAGTGTGTAAAGCTTTCAAATTCAGTTACAGTTCACTGTATTAAGTTTCATGCATGAGCTGTAGAGAAATAATATTTACTGATGCAATGATATAAAAGAGGAGGCATTATCCGCTGCTATCAAAATAATTTTATAGACTTTGACAGAAACACAGCATCGCGTGGGTATTCTTTTCTTTTTTTGTTCATATCAACTGATCTGATATGCTCCCCATGGCTCTTTCTGGCAAACATCAGACCTGGCAAAGTCTTTGGGTTTCCTTTTTGGACTTTTCCCCTCATTCATTTCAGATTTAAACTAAGCTAGGCAATGAAAGAACTGATCTGCCTAGATCAGATTATTGTGCACATGTTGATCTGTTAAGTGAGTCAGTTTGTTCGCAGAGTGATTTCCAGTGAACTTTAAAATAGAAAAGTCAAGTACATTTGACTATGACTGAGAGAGTTGCACTGGATCCATCTCTGGTCATCATTCCTTCCTTCCTTTCTCTCTCTCTCTCTGTGTCTCTTTTACTCTCTCTCTCTCACACAATGGAACCAGATTAGTCTCAAATATAATTCACGCAAAAAACACGATTCACACATGCGTAGACAATTTCACATGCATGAAACCTAATTCACGTACACACAAAAAAAATTCACGTGCGTGAAAAAAATATATATTCACAAAAAGCAATTCACATGCGCTAAATAAAAATTATATATTCATAAAATACATTTCACAAATGCAAAACTCAATTCGTAGATATACAACTGTGCACAAAAACCCTTGAATGTTTAAAATGTACGAGTGTCTGAATGTACAAATCGTCACTACGAATCCACTCGGATTTGTGTGTGTGTGTGTTTTTGAGACTTTCCTGGCAGAGCTCTCTTCCCACGTGGGTCTGTCGTACTCTTTAGCCAATCAGATGCGAGCTTACCATTCAACCAATCATATCATAATCCACCGATAGTGCATTCAGAAGCTCGCAGGCAATCGGGGAGACGTCAAGAGAGAAGCCCCATAGAAGCCCTGGCGTTACATTTTAAAATACTATACAAAATAATAATTATTAATCAATACTTACTCCTGCTCACTCAGGCCAAAGAACTCCCCGCTCAAGCTCACCGTCTCTGCAAGATTAACGATGGCAGTTTGCACGCACAGCTACTAGAAGATTTACATCTGTCAGACAGGTTGCTGACGTCATCAAGCTTAGTTTGAGTCTGCGCGTCAGAAACGGAAGTGCTAAATCGTGCAGAATCGTGCTCCTTGAATGCACTCTCAGTGGCTTATGATTGGTTGAATGGTAAGCTCGCATCTGATTGGCTAAAGAGTACGACAGACCCACGTGGGAAGAGAGCTCTGCCAGGAAAGTCTCAAAAACACACACACACACACAAAAATCCGAGTGGATTCGTAGTAAATGACGATTTGTACATTCAGACACTCGTACATTTTAAACATTCAAAGGTTTTTGTGCACAGTTGTATATCTACGAATTGTGTTTTTGCATTTGTGAAATGTATTTTATGAATATATAATTTTATGTTGCGCATGTGAATTGCTTATTGTGAATATATTTTTTTTTTCACACACGTGAATTTTTTTTGTGTGTACGTGAATTAGGTTTCATGCATGTGAAATTGTCTACGCATGTGTGAATTGTGTTTTTTGCGTGAATTATATTTGAGACTAATCTGCTTCCATAGTTTTCTGTCCATCTCTGGTCGTCATTCCTTCCTTCCTTTCTCTCTCTCTCTCTCTCTCTCTCTCTCTCTCTCTCTCTCTCTCTGTGTCTCTTTTACTCTCTCTCTCTCACACACACACATGCAGTGCTGTATTTTTCAATGGTGGCTTTTGTCTCTTTCATCTAGTCTCTAAACAAAAGGATTCTTGTGTATACAGGACAGCGAGTGAGAAAGAAAGACATCGAGGGAGGACAGAAAGTGAGATCAAGAGTAAAAAAAAAGACAAGACAATTTGTAAACACAGTGAAACAACATGGCTTCGTTTTTGTCAGCATGCATCAGTATAATACGAGTCAAATGTTTGGATGCACCTCCTTATTCTTTATGACTGTTTTCCACATTGCAGAATAATAATAAAATCATAAAATAACACACTGAAATATGGAAATGTTGACAATTTTCTGTCTCAGTAGTATTGAATTATTTTGCATCTATTCTTAGTCAAATATTAACGTGTAGGCATAATTTGTCTACAAAACTAATTTCATGCATTTAAAGCTTTTAAACCAAAAGGTCTTTGAGGGCATGAGAAGCATACATCGAGTCAAGTGCCTGTCAGTGCTTGTCTGCTGTATGCACTGTATCAGTGGGTGTGTACTCGCCCGAGTTCAGAGGTCAGCTGTGTGTACACTCTGCTTATAACACGTGCCTCGGCGAGGAACCGCCTCCTCACTCTCGGTCGGCGTTAGTATTCAGAGCACAGAGATCCAGACAGATACCTATTCATTCTCTCAGTGTGAGTCCAGAGAGAGAGTGAGGTCAGAGAGGGGAGAGCGTATCACATCTCCCTGCTACTCATTCATTTCATTTATTTATCTTATTTGATGTGGAAGGCTGAGTGAGACTAAACTACCACTAGACATTTAAACATGAATGCAGAGAGGAAGAGAAGAGAATGAGATTGAACAGTGTGAATGAATAGAGTCACCCTTGAAAGTGATTCCTTGTGTAACGTAGCTAAGATATTGGTTCTTAGTTATGTTTTTGTTTACGTATTAACTACATATTAGCTGTTTGCCCTCAAATTTACAAATGAGTCAGTTGTTTGATATCCAGTCAGATTATAGACCCATTAAATTAACATGAACAGAATTTAACAAGTCAAAGAATTTCTCAATACATATTGTTTCAAAGCAGCTTTACAGAAAATCATGATGTTAATGTTTATAATATTGCAAAATATAACTTTCAATCAAACAATCAGCAGAAAAAAACATAATTCTCAATTCAAGAAATCAATCAAAATTTTATAAAGGTGAAGGGTTAAAAAACATCATTCTCAATGTAAGAGAGGAATGCAGAGAATATGGAAAACATTGTGGTGTTCTTTTCATCTCTGATTCCTTCCTGCGGTTTTGTGCTTTTGGATGGTGAATAAGTCTACCCTTTTCAAAAATAACCCTTTTCACTACTCACCCAGGCCAGCCGAGCACGGCATGTGAGTTTCACAGCTTACAACAATACTTTTAATGAGAAAGGACAGCAGCTTCCATCATCTTAATAATGAGCATCAAATAATGCACTTGGGCAGCTGGAGGGCCTGAATGTAGAGTCAAAAAAGAGTAACGGACCACCAGGGTCGCCCCCAAAACCAGCCCTGTACTCCTTCCTGGCACACACAAACCTTGAGAGAGAAGGATGCGCTTATGTGTCTGCGATAAAGATCACAGTGGAAGCTTCTTTGCCCATTTCAGCTTTTGGAAAAGTCGTTTTTGGATACTGCTGAGAGTCCTAATGTGTCCCTAATGTGGCTCTCTTTACTTGGACGATGCACGTCTTTCAGATAGAGCTCAGACAGAGATAGAGCCCTCTTGCTTCCCATGTGCTATTTCTTTTAAAATGCTTCGAGACGACCTAGATTTTACAGATGGCGATAAGGTGACAGGTTTCTCACACAGATGGCTGACTGCTGGATTGGTTATTTCATTAAGAACTTCTTTTTTATGTCAGAGTTACAAGATACTAGTAGTTTCTGTAACCTAAACTGTGGCATGTATGAGTCCCATCTGATAACATCCACTGCTGGCCAGAAAAAAAATGGGGGAAATAAGTGGAATTGTGAGAAAAATAAAAATGGCATTGTGAAAACTTAAACTGACAGATAACAACATCATAGTTTAGTGTCAGAGCAAAAACTTAACACTCAGACAAAGAGAAGTTCAGGTTACATTTTACCCCCAAAGTTTGTTGTTATTACAGTAATATATTTAAAAAAAGGCAACTTGACATAGACTTTAATTGTAATTAACACTTTGTAATGGTGAGAGAGTCACTATTATGTGGGACAGTATTAACTATTACCGTTTGGTCATAATTGAACATTAACCTAATTACAGACTGTCTCTTTTCCATGAAACAACCAACCTTGTGTGCTTAAAGATTTAGCAGTCTTAAACTACAGTTTTGAATGAAGAAGCATTGAGCATTTTAGAAACTGCTTTTGTTTTCATGTTAAACACACAAACCACTACGCCATGATGAGTTTTAATGCATTAATGATTTATGAAGCTCTTAGTTCTTAATCTCTGGTTGATCTAACCTCAGAAATAGCAGAATTGATCTTTGTTAAAAATAACAACTTGTTTTTTTTTTTTTAATTTACCTTGAACAGTAAACGTGCACATTTTAAACCAGGGGTAGCCAATCCCCTTGCAACCCTGGAGCTCAAGTCTGCATGAAGTTAGAAGAAATCAGACTACTGATTGTAAACCATCTCTCTCTTCCCTTCTAGCTATGACCTCAGCCATGCCCCCTTCTTCCCGTAGCTCCTCCCCACAGAAGGTCTGCCACTCCCAGACACAGACAGATGTTCTAAAGCCACTCCTAGGTGGAGGAGGCGGGGCTTCGACAGAAAACGGACCTGCGGCATTGAGACGCCGTCGGCGGGTGTTATCTAAAGATGGGCGGAGCAATGTACGTATCGAACACATCAGCGGTCGAGGGACGCTTTACCTGCGTGACCTGTGGACGACCTTTCTGGACATGCAGTGGCGTTACAAGCTTTTTCTGTTTTCTGCCACCTTCGCTGGCACCTGGTTTGTTTTTGGAGTGCTGTGGTACTTGGTGGCACTTGTGCATGGAGATCTACTAGGTGAGGAGAAAAGATGTTCTTCAATAGGACCTGAATGTTTATTTACGTAAATATTAATATTATACTGCAACCCTGTAATTTTCATCTCTTTGGTTCTTGTCCTTTCTCACCAGAGTTCGACCCTCCATCCAACCACACGCCGTGTGTGATGCAGGTCCAAACCCTGACGGCAGCGTTCCTTTTCTCCCTGGAGTCACAAACTACCATTGGTTATGGCTTTCGCTGCATCACAGAGGAATGTCCTCTTGCTATCATTCTGCTTATTGTCCAACTTGTCCTCACCATGGTGATGGAGATCTTCATCACTGGAACCTTCCTTGCCAAGGTACAACAGAATACTTATCTGAGAAGTTGCTTAGGTTTTTAACAGAAATGTACTTAGGAGCACTGGAATTAAGGGCTGCACGATTTGGGAAAAAAAGTCTGATCACATTATTTAGAAAAATTTGTAAGAAAAATATTTTATTGTACAGATGTACAATCACAATATAAATATTTATGTTTGTCTTATATCTTCAGTTTTGAAATATTAAACAATTAAGCTTTTATTTTGGCAGAAAACCTCAAGGAGACCCTTAAGCTCTTATTTTGTTGACATTAGCCAGTTTAGAAGCGTTTCTCATTACAAGTTTGGAAAGAAGGCTGGCAAATGTTGAGTTCCCAAATGTATAAGTGGACCAAACTCACACCAAATTCAGAGATGGATTTGCTGTGAACCAAGTCGATCTGAGACACTGAAAACACTGGATGATCTATCATGAGCTGCCCATGTGTAAATAAACACAGTGCTGAGCTTCACTCAAAAACACAGAACATATATTAATTGTAATAAAACTGGAGCATTTGCAGGTTGATAATCGTACTAAGCCATATTGTGATTGTGATTGATCGTGCAGCCATACTGGAACTGGATTGAACTGAAACAATATTGGTTTAAATAATATATTTTTTTATGACCTGTACAGTTCTCTCAGATCTAATAAGGTGTTATGTACATTTTCATCTGGTGTATGTAGGTAGCACGGCCGAAGAAACGTGGTGAGACGGTGAAGTTCAGTAAACATGCTGTGGTCACCAACCATGAAGGCCAACCATGTCTTATGATCCGTGTCGCTAACATGCGTAAGAGTCTCCTTTTGGGCTGCCAGGTAAACACATATGATGCATTAATGTTTAATTTCATGTTCATTTCTATCGTAACATATGTGCCACTTATCAAACTGTATGTCCAATTCCTGGGATTCTTCAGGTAACTGGTAAGCTGCTGCAGACGTCACAGACTAAAGAGGGTGAGACAGTGCGTCTGGACCAGAGGAATGTAGCCTTCCAAGTGGACACATCCAGTGACAGCTCCTTCCTCATCATGCCCCTCACTTTCTACCACGTAATTGATGACAACAGCCCAATGCGGGCCTGGGCTGCCAAAGGTATGCAAGCCTAGGAGAACTAGGAGGGTAACTAGAACAATAAAGTGTGATGTTGAGATGTTAATATTCCAAAATGGTGCTTGAAATCCTAAGCATAGAACCGTCCCATTAGAAAAAAAGTATTCATTACTTTCTGCTGTAAGTTGAACTGGTATCACTCTAGTGCAAATGGAAGTGTATGGTGCTGGCTATGCCAAGGTCTTGGGTCAAGCATCTGCCAAATGAGTAGATGTAAAACAGATTAGGCACAGTTTCAGCTGGTGCAACCTTAGGTGTCTTGCTCTGTTGGCTCATGGACCGTTCCTTCTGGTGAATTAAACAGCAACCATCTGGTTACCAGCCTTGAGCTTGAATTACTAGACATCACTACTCCATTTCCTCATATATGTACAATTCAAACCCATCACCTCACATGAATCTTGAGATTCCTGTAGCTCAAGCACTAGCAAAGCTATGGTCATGCATTCATTGGGAATCGAAACCCATGACCACGTATGCCATGAATGCAATGTAAGTTGTTTTTGATAAAAGCGTCTGCCAAATTCATGTGGGTTTGATTCCCAAGGAGTGCATGAACTTGATGTTAATGTTCTATGTTTAACATCAGTTAAACTGATGAACTGATGTTCATGCATTCCCTGGGAATTGAACCCATGACCATGTGTACCATAAATGCAATGAAAGTTGTTTTCAATAAAAAGTCTGTTAAATAAATGTTTTTTAGTTCTGAAAAACCTACATCTAATCTTAGCTTCTTTGTGATTGTGGGGGACTGCAGAGATGGCACTGGCTATGGTGGCAGATGAAGGCTGTCAGTAGGATACACCTGAGAACAGAGACAGCTTGGTTGTGCACTGGCCCCATGGCCCCAGCAGAGTTGCTTTGAGGATAGAGTGCTACACAAGAGAACGTGAAACAGTAGTGTGGGGAGAGGTGTCGAAGACACCGGAGAAGCTCTGTTTCAGTGCAAAGGTCACACTGCAGGCAGAAGGTTCAGGGAGTTTTGGCACTTTCAGTACACGCTGGTGCCCTGTTTCCACTGACACTTCACACCTCAATCAAGTGCACATAGCATGCCAAAGTGGCTCAATTTATGTTTCCATTTTGCCTCTGTTTGATTATTCATGAGGATAAATGTGAACTAGATTTGAACATTTACTGTTTGCCTGCGCAAAACTTGCTACCATGGTTCTAAAGTGTTTGGATAGGTTGCTAGGGCATCGCTATATATTTGCAAGAGTACTCCCCTTACCAAAAAGTAGTATACTTCAAGTTTATTTTATTAAGTATACTTAAGTAAAGTTCAAGTATATTTAGACTTTTTGTAAGTATAAGTCAAGTATACTTAAATGTCATTTTAAGTATATTTCTGAGAAGTACATAAAGCCCATTTCTGAGAAGTACATAAAAAGTAAACTAAAATCATACAATCCTACCATCAACTTAAAAAAATAAAACTAATAAAACACTCTAATAAACCAATCAAATGTAAGAAACTGTGTGTTTTTTAGATAATTTCTAGTGGTTGCTGGTCCACAACAAAATGCAATGATGCTTTTTAGTATTTATAAGTAAAAAGCAAATGAACACCACTACAATGTTGTAATTATGAATGGAAAAAACTTGGGGTTTTCTTTGAGCGCTAAGTTTCGGATGTGGAAATGTGTCTTCCACACATCATCTGTGAATTTGTGGTGGACAGCTGTTGTCCCACCAGTCCTTGCATCAGTTTGAGCAATAATAATATCACTCTACCAAGCAGCAACAATTAGCATCAGAAATAATGGTTTTTCAATGTTCCTGTAATTATTTATTACACGATTTAACGAGACTAAATGTAAACAGATCTCCCTTCATCAACCAAATCAACCTGATTGTCAAAATCTGAATCGTGCTGGGAAAAACAGACCGGACAAACCACCAATCCACAAGACTGGTCTGTTTTGGTGGTTTTAAGACAAGAAGACTAGCTTAAACCAGCTAAGAATCCATTTTTCAGTAAGGACCTTTGGTGTCAGGACTGGCATTTGGGAATTATTGAAATCCTTTGTGGTAAAGACTTTAAAAGTTTAATTTAATTTTGGGAGGTTAAAGGACAGAAGCGGATTTCACATTTTATATGCAGTAAAACAAAAGTTTTAGTGTGAATTGTAGAAAATGTAATAATGAATTAGATGGTGGTGGTGGTGGGGGGGTATGTTTACAGGAACTTAGGGTTTCTATAATTGGCAGATGAGCTGCATTTATTGCCTTCTAACTCCCTCCATCTCATTTGCTCTCTGTTAGCACACATTCACTTTCTTTTCAGACGTGGCTTTCCCTCTTTCTTTTATACATTCTCTCTCTTTGGCTGGAATGCGTTTACGAGCGTGTGCCAGAGCGTCTCATTAGAGGCACAAAGCAGCCCAGTTCCTGGTGCTGACATGCAGGTCATGGATCCAGTTACGGTCCCAGTCTCTACCCCATCGAGGGCCCAATATATCAGACCCTCCGGTCCCCTCTTTTGCACTTGGTTCAATGAATGCGACTCTCATCTCGCACGGCTATGATATTTTTCCTGTTTCTGCATATCCTTGTGTATCTGTTTATGGTTTCTGGTGTGCTTTTTCTCTCGTCTCAATGCTTCTTTCTCATCGTGTTTGTAGTCTAGCCAGATTGCACGGTGTAATTGACTATAGTCTGATTATACGGTATTGGGTTATTTTAATAGACCCCACTTACATCTAATGCTACCTAATCCAAATTAAACTCTTGAAGACTTCGCGTTTCATCATGTCCTCCCAGAAATGACTCTGTTTTGTATGTTTACCGTTAAATTTTTCTTTAAAAACCTGAATATGAATTAGAAATAGCTATTCAGAATGCTCCAATGGAAGCACATTTGCATATGAATGAAGAAACTGGCACCGTTTTTTAAAACGTGTCAGAAAGCGTGCTGCTGCATTACAGTGTAAATCTGTATGTAAATGTATGTCTATGTATAAATGCACACATATTGAAGCTACAACAGTGTATTTATCAAAAACCATGAAAATAAAAAAACTGAGAGAAAAAAAAGATCTAAAAAAAAAAAAAAAATTATGAAATAAAAAGTTATCACACTGATAGCAAAAAAACATTTCATGAGAGAAAAAAGAATATTTGAGAGAAAAAGTTTTCATACCAATAGCAAAAAATAATAATATTTGAGACTAAAAAAAGTTGTGAGAGAAAGTATTTTTTCATAGAACATAAAAAAAATATAAATTTGAAATTTTTAAAATTATTTCTGAGGAAAAAAATCTCTATCAAAATACTTTGAAAAAAACTCTCAAATATATATATTTTTTTGCTATCAGTGTGAAAACATTTTCTCTCTCTAAAAAAAGTGTTGCTCTCGAAACGCCTTTCTTTGCTCTCGATGCAATTTCTTGCTCTCGTGTCAGGATTTTGCTTTCACTGTGAGAATTGTGTCATGGGCGGGGCCACGTTCCTATTGGCCAGTCGGGTGAGCATCGTCTTGTCTTGGGAAGTCGAACTGAATCATTACACCATTGTTCGGTTCACCTGCATAGATGCCGCCTCTGCCTTATGGCTAGTTTAGTTGAGCACGGACACTCCAATGTTTTGGGTAAGATGATGACACACAGCTGGCTGAGCAAGTTCAGTATCACTGAAGACATTAAACATTAAAAAAATAGCTCTCACATATTCAAAATCCTGACACGAGAGAAGAAATTGCAATCGAGAGCAAAGAAAAGCGTTTCGGAGAAGAACTATTTTTTTTAGAGAAAATGTTTTCACACTGTAGCAAAAAATATTATTTGAGATTTTTCTAATCAAATTTATATTTTTTTTTTATGTTCTTTTTCTCTCTCAAACTTTTTTAGTCTCAAATATTTTTTTTTCTCTCATATTACTTTTTCTCTCATGAAATGCTTTTTTTGCTATCATTGTGATAACTTTTTCTCTCAAACTTTTTTTTTCTCTCAGATCTTTTATTTTCTCGCATGTAATAAAGACACAATTCTAGCTCCATAACAGTGCACCAGTGTGTGTGAATCTATAGTAAAAAAAAACCTACATACACAGTGTGCCAGTCCGCTTAATGTGGCATTGTGTTTGTGTAAGAGGCTGAGGAGAGGAGACACGGGCCTCTGCGGGAGCCCTGTGACAACTCAACATAAAACTATATGAACCGCCAAACAAGATGTTCACTCATGATTATGTGTGTGTGTGTGTTTGACTCAGAGATTGTTTTACTTGTGGTATCAAACTAGGGCTGCATGATATATATCGAAAACAAATATTGTGATAGGGCTGAATGCAATCATCAAATCGTGAAAGCTGCGATTTAATTTAAATGTAGAGAGTTTTAGCATCTTACTGAGACTTGGTTCATTAAATGAGAATCGAGCTGCTTTGAGATGCTGAAATGCTGTATTATAACATGCACACATGTAATCGAACACCATGCCACTTCACTCTGAAACTGGCAGCACATATATTTATATGCAGGCAAACCATAAAATCTAAGCTTGATGTTTTAACTTTTGAAAATGAAGAATTTAATATGCAAATATTAGTATTGAATTTTATCTTTGTACTATACAAAATATATATATATTTTTTGTTTTAATATTTTTATTTAATAATCCCAAAATTATATTTAAAAATTATATTAATAATTTATAGTCCAATTAAATGGGTCAAAACATGTGGCCCATGAAAACTCAATGGAAATAGATTTATTTTAATTCATACATACAAACTTTTTTAAAACTAAGTTTAACTAAAAAAAGAACCACAATATAAAAAAATCAATTACATAACAAATATAAACCAATAATTAAAAATTCATACATACAAACTGTTATAAAATAAAATAAACTAAAAATATTAAATGCACATTAAAATGAAAATATAAATACAAAAATGTATGTACGATTGACCCATATATAAGTATCTCTTTTCCTCAAACGCATTAAAGACACAGTGAGAGGCCACATCAGATCTGCCCGCTAGTAAACACTGACATCCCCTGAGGATCTTTACACTGAGTTATGCCATGATCAGTGTGTGAACGACACCAAACAATATCTTCATATGCTGATAATTAATACTTGTCAGTGTATTTGCATTAATTTATGATGTATATACACTGGGCCAAAACAGTTTTGAATGCTTAATGCCATTCTTTCTGTCCGAATGTCATTGTATTAGACAATATCACACCGTTTGTCATCTGTTGGTTTAGCATTAACAATAAAACAATACAAACACATTTCTCTAAAATGAGTTCTTATGCTGTCTTTCTGTAAAATAAATTATGCTACATTTAAAATTTTGTGATGTAATGCAGTGACATTTCTAAGTGTGACTCCAGTGTCCCGATAGGGGGGGGTTTTGGGGGGGGGGGGGGGGGGGGGGGCACTGTAAAACACACTTTTTTTGTGAGCATGATCTTGTGTGTTTGTGGGTTATGAAACCCCATGTTTTTTACTCCCAGATTGCAGAACTGTGTCTGGGTTAAAAGAGAGACTGTTTTCACAGATGACAGTCTCTCGCTCTGAATGTGGGATATTGCTGCAGGTGTGTGTGCGACTGTGAGTGTATGTGTGTGTATGTGTGTGTGTATGTGTGTGTGTGTGTCAGTGGGTGAATGGCATGTTTACGAGTGAAGGCATTTGTATTTCTGCTGGTATGAACCATAATTTTCCTTACGTAATGTCTATGTAGGTTTTTTTTATTTCAGTTTTACATTTAGTTATTTTAGTACATGAAGAGTAACTGAAAATGACAAATGTTGCTTTGGCAACAAGCTGAAAAAAAGTTTTAGTTTAGTTTTATTTTATATTATTTCAGTTAATGTTTATTTTATTTCAAAGAACATAAATGTTTTCATGGTTTTAGTTAACTAAATAACCCTGCTTAATATACATAAACAACATACAGAACTACCAAATTTTGCTATAAGTTTGATTGCATCATATAATAATTGCAGTTAATAGTGTTCATCGTCCGTTTGATTACATCTTTAATTGATTTTTCCATACATTTCTACTATATGTACATAAACTGACAGTCACCACTGATAAGCTACTACTAAATATTGTAGAAACTTAATTTTCTGTATTTGTATCGTAAAAAGCGCTATACAAATAAACTTGAATTGAATTGAAATAAGTAGAATTAAGGTAGAAAAATAAAAGTAATACAGTAAAAAAAGTAATACAGTAAAAGTAATACAATCTAGATGGAGTAAGGAGAAGACTTAATAAACAGACGTTAACATTAAGTATACTTAATATACTGTATAAGTATATTACATTACATGATGAATATTATATAAATGTTATATAAATGTTCTTTGAAGAATATCCAAGTTATATTCAATAAGATAATGTAAATGAAAATAGACAAGCTCCAAAAAAAAAAAAAAAAAAAAAAAAAAAAAGTTCCATTCTAAATCTGTTGGATATGACACACTAGGTTTGCTTATGTTCAAGCATAATTGAGATTTCATTTGTCATACTGAAAGAAAGCCATACAGGTTTGGGACAACATGGGATGAATTACACTATCTGTTACTGAATTTCTGCTGTCTGTTTCACTGTGAATCTTTCTTTCTAAGGTGGTGGGTGGACGGATCCGGAGCTGGCCGACTTTGAGCTGCTTGTGATCATGAGTGCTACCGTGGAGCCGACCTCAGCCACCTGCCAAGTCCGCACCTCCTACCTGCCCGATGAGATCCTGTGGGGCTACGAGTTTCCACCTGTCATCTCCCTCTCCCCCTCTGGAAAGTATGTAGCTGATTTTGCCTTCTTTGACAAGGTTGCCAAGACCAAGACCATGCCCTTTTTCAAACAAGCCCCGCCCCAGTCACCGCAACATCAAGGCAGTGGTGGTAGAGACCAAGGGGCGGATACGGAGAAGATGCGATTGGAGGAGAGTTACCAGGAGGAAAGGGGGCGGGATAAGGGGCGTGTCCGAGACCAGCTTAGCGTCCGCGTTAGCAACGTCTAGAGAGCGAAAAACAGGTCAATGAATGAATGAATGGGGGGATCACATAGAGATAAATTGCTTGAGCACTTGTTTGAGTCAGTGTTCGCCACTTTTTTTTTTGATGGCACTGAGCTAACCTGTTTTACAAGGTAGCGTGCCAGTAGAGTTGGCTAGTGCTGAAATACACTGGCGTATAAGCATGAAATAGAGAAGATAAGACAGCGACTATGTTCGGAATAGCACACTAACATACTACACTTGCTGTTTCTGCAGTATATAGTACGTATACTGTGCATAGCATGCACGTTTTCTGTAAGAACAGAACACAGTGATGATCTACTATGGGAAAATTATTGGAAAAACATGCCTTTTCCTACACTTTTGAAAAACTCCAAAAATATACTTTTACATACAACAGTTTCTAGTGGCAGTAAAGAACCAACAACTTATATTCCTTTTCAAACTAATTATGATTGCAAGGGCATATTATTGATTGTTAAAAGCCTATTTTCACATGGTAACTTGCACAATACTATGTTATGAGCTAATAAGTAATTCATTTTTAATGTTTGCACATAATAATCACGTAGTCAGGTCCATAATATGTTTTTTCTGGCTGGTAAACTTGCTCGATAGCTCACCCGGCCCAGCACTGCACTTGCGATACGAGTCATGATAAAAGAGCTCAAAGGCTTGTAGAAGCAAGATAAAATACCTCAGCAAATGTGTTTCATGTCACATTTGCTTTTGTTAACGCTATTGGTTGCATTTAAGGCTGGATTTAATTAGATGATGTTATTTTCAAACATTCACCGGACATTCATTTGCGAATTATACATTGCTATATGTACAATTACTAATGAAATAAAACCTTGCCAGTTTAATGTTCATCTGTTGTCCACCAACTGGACATTTCATTTCCAAACTGCTGAGATTCATAGAACAACCAGCGTGATAAAACATTGGCAGATCAGCGCCCCCACTGGTCATTTCACCTTTTTACGAGTTTTTTACGAAATGTGCAAGAAGCAACATAAAGTCACTTTGCAGAAATGGCGATGCAGGCATTTTTCCAATGAGCCTGGTTTGCAAATTGTGGAGAACAAAACCAGAGCACACTGTGAGGAATACGTATCTCACAATGCAATGCAATATTTGATTTCAGAACCTGAAGTAATTCAGCCACAATTTTATCTTTTATCAAGCGTTGCTTACAGTGCATTCAGACTATATGTTTCTAGCATCTTGCTCAGCCAGTTGAGGAACCCATTTTCCTGACTTTCTTTATTTCTTAATTATTTAAAACTTATCACTGAATAATGCACATCGTTCCACATGTTACTTTTAAAAATAGTATGCTACATATGAATGCTAGTATGCTAGTGTTCCATTCTGGACATAGCTGGAATCCGTAAATGAGAAATACTGTAAACTACTAAACTATTAGACCGTGTGGAATCAAATGATGATTCAACATAGATCTGCTGCTTTACACTTGACAAAACATCAACAGACTCTTGTGTGATGAACCTGCTCACTGGGAAAGACTAGTTCATCACCTTGTGGCCAAGAAAAGCAGTGCCACAGATTTGAGACACTTTGAGAAGAACAATTATTCTGTAAACTCTGATGGACAATACCTGATTTTATAAATACATGGATATCGATCTATTTTTGCAGAAGGATTATGGATTACAATGGATTGGAGGGTTGCATGTCATTGACTGGAAAAAAAAAATCATAATATTTAATCCACTGTACTGTACTTAATGATAGAGCAAAGGTACAACATTTAGAGTGAATAACTTGTGCGTGTCTCATTGAGAGAGTGCACTGGATGTGATTTGTATCTCTGTTTGTGTCTAACAGTGCCAGTTTAGAGCTATTTTGGGTAAAGATCTAGTTTTTTTCCCCCATAGTTGATCTTTTGTCACTGGAATAAACATGATGTTTGTTAACAATACTAAAAGCACTTTAACTCGAGGAGGAGGCTTTATTTTTGATATTTTGTTTGGGTCCAACTCAACTGTTCATGGCCTTTTATATGTGAAGATTATGACGAAGAGTGATAGAATGTATTTTGAAATATAGTAATTGTCAAGTCAATGTGCCTATGAATCAACAACAACAATAATAGTAATAATACATTAGAGCTGTTTATTAAGTCAAGAACCACTGTTACCGTGGTAAATTACTGTTGTTCATGCATTGTGTTATTTTGAGTGAACAAACTCCTCATTATACAGATTACTGAGGGGAATGTAATTATTTTTTTTTATTATTATTATTTTTATGAGAGATCTGATATAAACTTTTCAACTTGCAGGTGATATAAACCACTTAAAACACTATTATTATTATTATTATTATTATTATTCAATTTATGTTGTTGAAAAAGAATGATTGGTTTCATCTTTATTGCGTTCTGCCTGTCTTAAACTGTGGCTGTAAGGAAACACCTGTTTCATGAATTTCCTTTTGTGTTTAGTCACTTTCAGAACTGGACTTTCATCACTTTAACAGCTAATGATCTCAAATGTCTGTTTTTAATAAATGAGAAGTTTTGAAGCAGTTGCACAGTGATTTTATCAGTGTGTTCAGTGAACAGTGTTAAATCACAGTTTCGTAACACCTGGTGTGATTCTGAGGTGAGTGTTAAAAACACCCGGTGTGTATTCCCTAATTCCCAGCATCATGAAAATGAAAGATTAAAGTGTGATGCAGATGTGTCTGCAGTGAATTCAGCCTTCATCTGAAGTCACTGTACAGTATTTACAGTATTTATTTAGCCTATATATATAATTATATTGTCCTGGCAGCACTTGTTGAATTATGTGCGCCATTGACTAAGACCTTTCAAAAGGTACTAATATGTACACTTTAGGATACTGATATGTAATTTTAAGGTACTAAAATCCAATTTTATACGATAATATGCACTTTAAGATATAAGTATGTACTTTTAAGGTACTAATGTACTTTAGGGCACTAATATGCACTTTTAAGATGCACTTATAATGTGCTAATATGCACTTTAGGGTACTAATAAGTACTTTTAAGGTACTAATATTTATATTAATATGTCATTTTAAGGTAATATGTAATTTTAACATGCACTAATATGTACTTTAAGATACAAATATGTGACCCTGGACCACAAAACCAGTCATAAGGGTAAATTTTTTGAGATCTGAAAGCTGACCCAGATAGCAACATAGTGTTGGCCCAGATTCGGCCCACATCTGGCCCGTGTGAAAATCAATGTGGGCTGGATCTGGGGCGGATCTGGGCCAACACTGCATGCTGTCTGGGGAATAAATAAGCTTAAGGACTATATTTGGCCGAGATACAACTATTTGAAAATCTGGAATCTGAAGGTGCAAAAAAAAAAATCGAAATACTGAGAAAATCACCTTTAAAGTTGTTCAAATTAAGTTCTTAGCAATGCATGTTACTAATCAAACGTTAAGTTTTAATACATTTACAGTAGGAAATTTACAAAATATATTCATGGAACTTGATCCTTACTTAATATCCTAATGATTTTTGGAATAAAAGAAAAATCAATAATTTTGACCCATACGTTGTATTTTTGGCTATTGCTACAAACATACCTCAGCAACTTAAGGCAGGTTTTGTGCTCCAGGGTCACATGTGTACTTTTAAGGCACTAACATGTATGTTAGGGTACTAATATGCACTTTTAAGATGTATTTTAGGGTGCAAAAATGTACTTTTAAGGTATTAATATGTACTTATAAGGTGCTAATATGCACATTAGGGTACTAATAAGTACTTTTGAGGTACTAATATGCACACTTTCGGTACTAATATGTCCTTTCACAGTACTACTATTCAGTCTTGAGGTATAACTGTTATGTACTTTTAAGTTACTAATCTTGTATACTAATCTAAGTATTAATATTTACTTTTAAGGTGCTAATATGCACTTCATGGTACTAATATTTACTTTATTCACATGTAAATTACTTTAGTAATACGTACACTTTAGGTGCTTTTATGTGCTTTTAAATTAAATAATATCCACCAATTAGAAAAAAAAAAGCAAAAAAAAACCACCTTTCTTCTTTTAAGATATATATAAATAGATAGATAGATAGATAGATAGATAGATAGATAGATAGATAGATAGATAGATAGATAGATAGATCTATTGTGATGTGTTAATCATAGTTTCCATATGACATCACTTTCATATTGTGGGGTAGAAATTTTCTCGTTTCAAACATGCAAATGAACAGGAAGACAATGTTTTTGAGTTTGAGAGTGGAAAACCATTGCGTCTCATCCTGTGTAAGACATTTACTACAACAGATCTTGCAGGTAAGAACTCGCTGTAGTATGGGATCAATTTCTGGCTTTTATATATTTGACATGTAATGAGTGAAATGTGAATGCATGCATATTCGGTTTCACTTTAATTTATTATAAAATAGACTGAGTTTTTATAACTGTGCAGTGCGTACACAGCTGTTTCTGAATGTGCAATGTTTTCAGGTTTGCAATTCTAGATTTGACACAAGTGATATGAACTTTTGACAACATGGCAGTAGTTTTTTTTGTTTACATTAAAGTTTTAATGACTGGTTAAAGCAAGTGTTCCCTGGTTAAGCAGGTTTAGTTGTTTGTGGTGTTATCTGCTTATTTCTGTAAAAAAAGGTGGACACTTAAAGGGGTCATATGATGCTGCTAAAAAGAACATTATTTTGTGTATTTGGTGTAATGAAATGTGTTTATGCAGTTTAAGGTTCAAAAAACACATTATTTTCCATATACTGTACATTATTGTTGCTCCTCTATGCTCCGCCTTTCTGAAACGGGTCGATTTTCACAAGACTTATTGCTCTGAAAAGCGAGGTGTGGTCTGATTGGCCAGCTATCCAGTGCATTGTGATTGGCTGAATACCTCAAGTGTGTGACGGAAATGTTATGCCCCTCACCTTACTGTGATGCATGTCCTGGTCAGAACACCAGCACTACAAGACAAAAACTATAAAACCCATTACAAACTAGCCATTTGTTGCATCCAGTGGGGACATAATTATGGATTATAATGACTTATACTGTGTTTTTACTCGTTGCATCGCGCCTGCGCTGCATAAACATAAAACCATGTCTTTATTTGTGATCGGAGAACAAACGACAAACTACAAGCGCTACTCTACACCAGCAGTTCTCAATTCCAGTCCTTGTGCCCCCCAGCTCTGCATATTTCGCACGTCTCTCTTTGTTAACACACCTGATATAGATAACCAGCTCGTTAAAAAGTGAGCTCTGTGCATGAACTGTGTTCCCATTGACATGGTCCCTACACAGTGTTCATTGCTCCCTACTCCCTGAGCAGGGGAAATCTGTTGAAGTTTACCTCACTTCGGAACATTCATTCACGGACCTCTGTAAATAAATACAATTTAAATTCATGTCTTGCACACTTCAATGCACTTTGAATGGAACATATACGTTTGCTTCGGACTGGAATCATGGGGGACCAGTTCATAGGGCACTTACGATCGAATAAAACAAACGTCTGAAGCGATAAGAGAAACAAACAAAATGTGCAGAGCAGGGGGGCGCGAGGACTGGAATTGAGAACCGCTGCTCAAAACTCGTGTTTGAATCATGAGTGGCAAATCCTTTACATATATAAACGTACTTACAGACTGTGAGTCAGAACATTGTAGTCTTCTCTCCCAGGATCAGGAAACAGTCCTCCATAAAATGCGCTGCACACATCTGAATATTTGGGTTGAACTGTTCTGTAACAGTGTTATAAATACAACTTAACCACTGATTTCTAGTTGTGCCCTCTTTTGGAAGACCAAACAAAGTATTTTCGCTTTCACAATGAAACAGCGTCTCCACAACATGGCGACAGCGAGAATCAAAGTTACTCCTTCTTTCTTTGCGTGTACATCTGGGCGGCGTTATACAAATCTTCCCACATCATGACGTAGACATGTGTGTGTGTGTGGGGGGGGGGGGGGGAAAGAATGAGCCATTTTAGGGGGGTGTGGTTGACTCTTAACTTTTATAAAGAATATCTCCCTGGATTTAAGTCTTTAGTCTTTGCAACTTCACAGATCTTCTTTATGGAACAAGAGCTTGTAACACTTCAAAGAGAAAGGAAAAATTTAAATCGCATCATATGACCCCTTTAAACATTTGCTTGGCAAAATTTTGCACAAATTTCTGATCTTTAAGATTTCATTTAGAATCTATAATATGTGCTTGTGGTGTACATTGAGTAGGCAAGACTTTAATTATAAAAATTCCATTTGAATTAATTTCACAATTGTATGTATGCGTGTGTGTTGGCGGAGATGACCTTTTCTGTTGTCTGTGACTCATTGTAAAACAACACTGAAAACTTTTAAAAAATCATCTCAAGCTCAGAGGAGATTCAAACTTTCCGCTAACTGCACACACTCACACACACACACCCACCCACCCATGAACACATAGTTACAGTAATCTCTCATTCTCTATTTTGTTGAGGTTTACAGAAGTACAGAAGACTGAGGCTATTGTGGAAATAATAAGTCATTAGTGGACATAAAAAAGTTGGTCTAAACAGTTGGTTGAGGTGGAATTCTTCATTCATTTAGATTGCTTCATTTGCTGCTCTGTTTGTAAACTTTTTTTTTTTTTTTGCAGAAGAACTGCACTGCTGACATACACTTTTCTGTTTCTTGCCTGCAGGTGCTCAACAGGAAGTCTTATTTTCAGTCTTCAAAGTCGAGCTGACAGCTATGAAACTCATTCTGTGGTGGATTTTTTGCTTTAGTTTAGGTGCGTATCTGCTTTATGAAGAATTTCCCAGCTCAAACAGAGTCAAAAGATTCCCCTTACAGGTTCTTCTTAAACGTTATTTATTGAAGGAATAGTTTCCAAGAAAACACACACAAAAAAAAGATATTTGCAAGAATTTACAACCTGATAAAAGCATATAAGTACACTCTCAGAAATAAAGGTACAACAGCTGTTACTGGGGTGGTTGTCCTTTAAAAAGCTTATATGTACATTTTAGAGACCAATATGTACCTTTATGCTACCAAGATGCACCCCTCAGGGGTAAATATGGTACAAAGGTGAACCTTTCAAAAAGGTACTGCCCCAGTGACAGCTTTAATACTTTTTTATAGCCTATATATGGTGCAAAAAGTAGTTCATACTGTGTATACATAGGTGAATTATACTGCATTACAAATTATACAGGGAGTTTTCAGAATTCAGTTTCTCTCCATGTTTTCAGTTGTAGTAAGATACTGATCTTCAGTACACTGAACAGTTATGTATGAACATAAATAAAATTTTAATTCATGCAGGTTTTGTCGCTGATTGCCAGGAGAATCATTATGGATTGAAAGGAAGCTCAATCCGACTGAGCATCAATCCCAGAAATCAGTCACATCGGCTAACTAAAGTTAGATGGCACCGATTCAACAGGAAAGAGATGCTGACAGACTCAGACGAAGTTTCCCCTCATTTTAAGAAAAGAATGAGCTTAAACATCTCAGACTGGTCTTTGACCATACACAACCTTGAGGAAAACGACAGTGGACTTTATGAGGCCCTTGAGAAGTGGCAGCAAGAAACTCTGGCTGCATTCACACTTTCAGTGGAGAGTAAGATCTATCCATCTCATTTACATTGTATGCTTAGTACATGATTTATAATTCAGTATCTTATCTCAAATGTTGCTGTAACACATCTACGGTGTTTTTTCAGACACTGTCTCTGAGCCTGTAATCAAAGTGAGTCAATACGACTTCAATTCATCTGCTGGACTGTGTCAGGCCACAGTAAACTGTTCGGTTGATGGCAGCTGGGCCGTGTTTGACTGCGACCAAGGTGTCTGTGCAAAGACACAAGCCTCTCCATCCTCCATTAACATCACTGTGAATGCAACGGACAACATCCAGTGCCACGTCAGCAACCACGTGAGCAAGAATCATTCTCAGGCTTCCGAAGTTATGTGTAAGCATGAATTGTATTTACTACTCATCTTGTGTCATGTTTCACACTGATTGTACTTTACCCTGTAGTAATTCAGGTTTGGGATTTCACACTGTCTATTCATTAAAATTAAAAGTTCTTCTTTGTGTATTCATGAGATGAATAACATTAACTTGATGAGCAATGTGTTTTATTAGCTGTCACATCTGTGAATATGTGGTCATGAAAATCCCCTCAGGTTTCTTATGAAAGAAAGACAGAAGGAAGAAACAGAGGGGTGTTTACATCACAAGATTAGAACCGTTTCCTCCAGGGACTGAAGTGAAGCGTTTCTGTGGCTTTACTAAGTGCATGATTATATAATAAGGCAAACACAGAGTGACTGGTTAACTATTTGCATTAAGTTTGGCACCACAAACTGCTTCATTGTTTATATCGCTACAATATACTATCCTATGGGCCAAACTGCTAAATGTGAATAGCACTGGCAGCTCTAGAAGTGTTTTCTTGCAGGTGCTAAGAAATTTTTTAAGGTGCATCAATAACTTCACTGTTCTGCATTTATTGTATTTTATTTATTTAATTTTCCATTCTACCTTAAAACACAAGGTGACATTTTGAAGTGTGCACAGTTATTAGGCACATCAGTTTTCTGAATTTTTATTATTACCTTATCAGCTCCTATCATTACCGTTTTATTATTCCTATCATTAGCGGTTTGTTGAGCGCTTTAAAAATGCAGTGAACTTAACGAATGAAGGCTTTTGTGCTTTTAAAAACACGAACAGAATAGAGCGCAAGTTTTTGAGATGTTGTTGTTTAAGAACTGTTAACCTGATACACCGTTTTAAAACAACCTTTTCTCTTTTTCATCACTACTGCGCTACGGCCAAACAAAGTGAAAGAATTTTAATTGAAATCTATATCATTTGACGTTTATGACGTGAGATTTCAAAAAGATCAGCGGATTTCGACAATAATCGGGGGCTAAAGCCACCAGCTCACCAATTGCAGATTAGGACAATAGGGCTGTTGTTTTCTTTAAAGATATTCTAAAATGTGTTTGAAGTCTGTGGTCTTTTGCTTCATATTTAATAGTGCTCCATCTCTATTATGATCGCTGTTGATGATGAGCTGATGATGGCTTGGCTATTTGCTAATTTAGTGCCATACCCGAGATATTATGCTGTATCAAGAAAATTGTTTATACATATAACATAAGCACATCTGGCCTTCAAATTTAATTTAATTAAAAAATATATATATTCAAAATAAAACAATAACATAACAATACTATATTCAAAAAGTTGAGTGTAAATAGCTGTTTTGTTGTTGTTTGTTTTTCTAAAATGTGTTATTATTTCTGTATTTATCTTCAGGCCATGAAAAGCTGCAAAGTGATTCGCACTCTCCACCGTCACTCAGCGCTTCGAACATTGTCACCATTGGTGTTGGTGTTTTATTGGTTTTGTTTATGGGTTTCATTGTAGTATTTGTCAAGAGAAGAAAGTGTTCAAAAGTTCATCCGCAGGTATAATTCAGACAAATTCTCTTTCAGAACGGAATTATTTATCATGATTTTTTAAACTCTGTTCTTTCTCTCTGTATCAGTCCAGACATATTGTGATTCAACAGCATCATGAGACAATCTACAGCACAGTGGAAAAGCCGGCCGCATCCCAGACATCTCCAAGAAACAACACCATCAGCAACAAAGTAGAAACCATCTATGATACTCCATCACGACATGTATGCAATATATTACCGAATCTCATCCGAATAGTGATATTGTAATTTGAATCAATGTCCTTTGATCCATGGTGAAACTCTGTGTGACCTGTTTATTTGTGTCTTTCTCAGACCAAGGCTTGTCAAGTAGACAGTGTGGAGGTGATGAGAGACAATCAGGAGCAACAGCAATCTGGACCGGACAGAACTATTAAAGTAAAAGCTACAGTTCACCAGGCAGCAGAACCCGATTCAGAACCAATAAACACAGTTTACTGCAAACTGGGAGAGATATGACACAAACGCACACATACTGTACATGCCTGAGACGTCACTTCAGTGGAGATTTAAGATTTTTGTGAGAAAAAAAAATATTTAATGTAAATTTTGTGTTTTTTACTAGTGAATAGATGGTTTTGAGGATCATTGATGGATGCAATATATTTGTATGCTGCCTCCTATTTTGTAAAAACAGCATATGCAATACACTCTTAAGAATAAAGGTTCAAAAAGCAGGTTTTCAAAGCAGTGCAGTGGAAGAATCATTTTTGGTTCCCCAAAGAACTTTTAAACTCTTAAAAAAAAAAAAAAAAATCTTAGCGTGACGAATATTTTAATAATATGAAGAACTGTTAAAGAACCTTTTGGGGAATGGAAATATTCTTCATGGAACCATCAATGGCAATAAAGAACTTTTTATTTTTAAAAGTGTAATGATATACATTTCATACAGTCCTATGTTGTTGTCCTGTGTAGCATGTTTAATTCAGCAAGTAGCATCGAGCTGAGTTGCCATCTCTGAAAAAAAGTGTCGTTTTGCATTTGTAATCCCATTTTGTTTAAAAAATGTCATTTTGAAGATCAAACTGATTTTAAAAATTGATGAAAATTTGGTGTTAAAAATCACAGCACATATAGTGTCTCGTTCCTTCCTTAACTGGAAATAAAAAAAGTCAAGTTGAGGGCAATTACATGATTGTAGCATTCTTTATCTCATGTAGTGTCCTGTGGTTGCACATTTTGGCAAATAAAATAAAAAATAAAATAAATGAATAAAAAGCATACTGTGCACAGTACACATACTGAAGGAATAGTGATAATATGCTGTTCTGAACATAATTGTCTGTTGTACTACACATTTTCTCTGGGTTGACAACTGTTTAGTTAGGAATGGAGATGGAAACTGAATGTAATACTAAACAGTTTTATTTTTTTGTAAAATAAAGGCAATTGCAAAGTAGGTTTTTTTTTGATCATTTGTTATTTGTTTACTGCACTCGTTCTATTTCATTCAAGGCAGGGCTGTCCAAACCTCTTCCTGGAGGACCACTATCCTGCAGAGTTTAGATCAGCTCTGATTAAACACACCTGAACCAAAGTAATCAAGGTCTTCAGTTTCATTAGAAACTTCCAGGCAGTTGTGTTGAAGCTGGTTGAAGCTAAACTTTGCAGGACACCAGGCCTCCAGGAGCAGGATCTGACATCCCAGATTAAAGCTCATAATGAAAAAAGTACTAGAATCTAGATTGTAATGTATTTAGCTGAAGAAGGGCATTAATGATTTCCGCATTTAACTGATTTGGTTTTTACTGGCAGCACAAACAGGAAATTCACATTTATCTTTGGTGAACAGAATAAGATACTTGAAACGTATAAAAAAATGCCATATAGAGAAAATTGAAAAATATATTAATATAAAAAATAAAAGCGTAACCTTGTGATACTACAGCTTGAGACCCAGCAGTGTCATGACAACCAAAAAATCCTGATGATTTCAAAAAACACAATGTATACAGAAAATTTTGAAAGATATTTCAGACAAACAGAGACATCACGAATCAGCATATCAATCTCAACACTGGTGGCATTCAAATGAAAGTCTTCCTGCTGCAGGGCATGATGGGGGCTATCATAGTACAAAACTTATCCATGACTCCCAGCATGCATTCTGGCATGAATAAATTATACAGACAAATTGTCTCACTCTTTTGTATTCTTACTATTTGCTTTTATTTTTCCTGTTTTATCGTGACTTTAGTTGCTTGTTTTGTAATGGTCAGAGATTATCTGTATATTTTGTTGATTGTCAACACTGCTGAGTTTCATATGCTGATTCTTGATGTTTGTGTGTGTCAAAATGCAGTTGTTGAAAACTTTCTGTGCAAATTGTATTTTTAAGATGGCAACTGCGTTAAATCTCAGAGATACCGAATTATCACAAGGTTTAGTCAGTAACATTATTGTTATCCCACATAATAAGAGTGTTACCTGAATGAGATGTATCAGATCTCATCATAAACACATAACAATTTTATTTTCTCTTAGTTTTTTTTTGTCATAATAAATCTGTCTAATAAACACACATTTACAGGAGTGAGAAAAAGTTATGTTAAATAGTCAAGGGTCAAGAGCCTAGCTAAAACACTAAACACTATAACGGTGACTAAAAAATAAACTCAATAAAATACCATTGTCGCTAAACATCTGTTCACTCTCAATAAGAACTTCTGTAGACATATTATAAAAATTAAAACAAGCTGGTTTGTAATAAGTATGGATTTAATGATTCACTCAACTCACAATTCGATGTTCTCACCATTTTTTTTTTCCCAACAAAATGAGACTGAAGACATTATACAGTAAATGAAAAGGTGTTGCTTTATTAGGCTATTGCTGCACATTTCTTTGTGAAATCAAAATATAACAAATCTAAATTAAAATTTTTAAACAAACCCCAAATTAAACAAGTAAGTTGCAAAAAATAAAATAAATCTCTTAATATGAACAAACCAAGGCTTTGTCTGTGCTCTTTCCATTTAAAATTAGAGGCAACCATTGGATTTTCATCAGGATCCAAACAAAGATGCAGCATATATGTAACATGAGTAGTTCTTAATCTAAATTAGACTGTATAATTTCGAAATTTGAAGCAAAAAATGAATGGCCTGACTTTAATTTTGTGAAACTATACTACATAAAACACATCTGAAGGAAACAGCAGCCGAGCTGAAAGAGATGCAGATTCACTCTCTGACAGCAGGTGGCGCTCATGAACAGCAATGATACAGTGTTTCCTTGGTTACAGCTGTAAAGAAAGCAGAGCTGCTCTTATGAACACTACTTTGACATGCATCGTTCAGAGGCAAGATGAAAAGAAAATACCACGTAAAATTTTCTAAAGATATAGTCAGTTCCTCTCAGAGATACATTCATATAAACTCCTACTCCAACTGTATCGCGATTTGTTTGGCATCTCAACCGATTTGAATCATCACATATTTTAATAGATTTTCGACCGGCTCGCGGTTAATCGTTACATCCCTAAATGAAGCTGGTTAATTAATCTTCCTCTGCTGAGATTTTGAATGGTGTTGGTGTGGGCCACACCTCTGCTCTTGATTGCTTTTGGTCTTGGTGGTTCACAAATTATATAGTACTTTATTTAGTTCTCACAACTTGTTTGGAAAATACATTTTATTAACATACATGATTAAAGTACAAACAGTGCAGGTATGAAAGTAAGAGGACAAACACGCAGTAAATACCAAAATAAGATGATCAAAAACTAGCACACAGTAAAATATGGATGAAACTACCAAATCGTCTCTATGATGACATCTAGTGGACAATGAGAGGAAAGATCAATACATGAACATAGACCATGACATATTTTCTTATAATGTTTAATATTTTGTTAGACATATTAGTAATGTAACAGTTATGTAAGATGAATGCTTATGCACCCAGTGTATCAGCGGTTAGAAGGATTGTGTGTTGTGCTGACACAAATCTAGTTTTAAAATATCATGGATTATGAATGTATGCATGTTATGGTGAATAATTTAAACAATTCGATTAAGAATTAGGATAATATATCCAAGTCACCAACATTTGATACATTTTTGAATTCCATTGTTGATAAAAATTGAGTATTCATCATATAGATCCAGCAACAGAACCTGAAATTATACAAATTAATTCACAAGTATAAAACATGTAACTGCCTTATATTATGATATTTTGCATTGTTTTTAGTATACTTCACCTTAAATCTTCAGTTTGGAGTAAACCGTGTCAGAACTCTCCTTTCCTAACAGATGACAAGAGTGGATCATACATTTATTTTACAATTATCTTAACATATATGCATTTATTTTACTGTATTATGTTACAAGAAATAACTGCGAAAGACATCTCAGCAGGTTTGGTGTCATACCTTTGTTTTCTTTCTTTTTCTTCTTAATTTCATTCAATGATTTCAGGTCAATCTTTACGTAGGTCACATCAGAAGGTCCATATATGGTATCTGCATTAAGACAAATAATGAATGAGTGAGACATTTTCCTCTCTTTTTCTAGCTTTGATCTTTCAGTTGTTTGTATTTACTGAGTTTATTTTTTGTCCTAAACTGATGATGGCTACTATTTTGTTGTCCATCATAAAATTAAATAATTTAAACCAAAGTACTTGTTTCTATATAGGTCAGACACGCAAAGATCATCAATCTATTTATCCATCCATCCATCCATCCATCCATCCATCCATCTATCTCATCCATCCATCCATCCATCCATCCACTGTTATATCTCATCCATCCATCCAACCATCCAACCATCCATCCATCCATCCATCCATCCATCCATCCCATCCATCCATCCATCCACCATCCTATCTCATCCACCATCCATCCATCCATCCATCCATCCATCCATCCATCCATCCATCCATCCATCCATCTATCCATCCATCCACTGTTCTATCTATCTCATCCATCCATTCATCCATCCACTGTTCTATCCATCCATCCATCCATCCATCCATCCATCCATCCATCCATCCAACCATCCATCCATCCATCCATTATATCTCATCCATCCATCCATCCATCCATCCATCCATCCATCCATCCATCCATCCACTGTTCTATCTATCTCATCCATCCATTCATCCATCCACTGTTCTATCCATCCATCCATCCATCCATCCATCCATCCATCCACTGTTCTATCTATCTCATCCATCCATCCATCCATCCATCCATCCATCCATCCACTCCATCCATCCATCCATCCATCCATCCATCCATCCATCCATCCATCCATCCATCCATCCATCCATCCACTGTTCTATCTCATCCATCCATCCATCCATCCATCCATCCATCCATCCATCCATCCATCCATCCACTGTTCTATCCATCCATCCACTGTTCTATCCATCCATCCATCCATCCATCCATCCATCCATCCATCCATCCATCCATCCATCCATCCGTCCATCCGTCCATCCGTCCATTCATCAAGATATTGTAAGTATTTCTGGGTGATGACTGAGACTGACCGGACTGCAGTGGTGTTTGTCCACTCTTCTTCTGTTCTGATGTCTGTCGGATTTTTTGTGGCTGATGGTCAGTAGAGAAAGACGGAGATCCTGCACCTACTCAGACACAGAGAAACCTCAGGAATGATTCACAAACAGCTTTCTTGCCCTCAGATTATGACAGATATTTATATAAAATGATCTTTAACCATAATACACTTTCAAAGGTCATTATTGTTAAGACAGTCTGTAAAAGTACTCTATGCTGATTTAAAGAGGTGAGACAAACCTTTGTTGTGTTTGCAGCACCACAGCAAGGCCAGAAAGAAAATGAGCAGAAATGTGACACTCAGTGCTGCAATCACTCCAGTTATCAGAGCATGAGCTTCTGAAGATCCTGATGTTTTAAAATAAAAGTTCAGTAGGTCAAATTAATCAAGTTGGTTAAGGGGAGCTAATCATCTGCTATTTGATTGTGACATGATTTAACGTAAAGTAAACCCATTTATATATTAAAATAGCTTTTGTTTAAGTTATTTATCTGCAGAGTTACTACATATTATATAATAAGAAGTGGAGCATGGATCAATGCAGATCACATTAAACATTAATTCATCTGATCAATGCTCGGTTGCATTTAAAGTTCTCTCTCTCTCTCTCTCATTTAAACGTGTTGGTTAAGGTTTCTTATTTGATATTTATATGTGATGTGAACAGATATAAACACACTCACCTGATACGGTCAGTGTAACTTTATCACTGCTGTGTGAGTATCGTGATCCTCCTGTTTCTCTTCCAGTACAGCTGTAATTACCTGTGTGAGATTCACTAACAGAACTGATTCGGTATTCCTGAGATTGACTGACATGAATCTCTGAATCATCTTTATTCCAGCTGTAGCTCCAGTTGGTGACATCTGTGTCCTGTATGTCACATGTGAGAGTGACTGTCTGTCCTCTGAACACACGTCCATCAGGCTGGACACGCACTACAGGCTTGGGTCTCTCTGTTCAAAATAAACTGAAGTTTAATTTAACTGACAGCACATGATACTGTTGATGGATGTAATTCATTTTCATAATTTTATAGTAAACTCAAAATCAGATTGTCCTGTAAAAACAGCACTGACCTTCTACTGTTAGCATGACTCCTTGACTTTGTGTGGTCTCTCTTTCCACAGAACACACATATCTTCCTCCATCAGAGACTCTCACTTCTCTCAGTGTTTTTGTTTCAGAATCAGCTTTTATTCTCTTAAAGTCTTTGAACCAGTAAATTGTCCATTCAGTTGACCGTCCCTCATCACAGATCAGAGTAACTGTGTCTCCAGTGAACACTGAACTCTGGGGCTTTACAGTTACACTGGGCTTGTCTGTAAATATTTCATGATACAACCCTGAGTCATCATCTATCACTGCTAATGATTTCTGTTGTTTATGTTAAATGTTTCTATAATTTTCCCCTTACCCATCAGCTTATTTTCTTTGTCATTATGATTAATATAATTGTATGGCTGTTTTATGCTTTTCTAACATGAGAGGTCTCATAAAGACAACACATGAAGAAACAAATCCTGTGAGACTTGGGCTCCTGGGTGCCGAGCTCACTTGGGTGCTAAACTTTCATTGTTACAATTATAGCAAGTATTTTGTTATCAGCCACATTTCCATATGGCAGTAGCATAAATAATATAATACACAGTATGTGGTAAGTTAATGTCATGTATTGAGATTAAGCAGACACTATTAACATTCAGTCTGTCTCACATACAGCATCTAGAAATGTTTACTGGTATGTTTTTCTCAGTTGGAGGCAATTAATTGTTTATGCATTTGATCAAGATCCTGATGTGTATCAGTGATGATCACTCACACGAATCAGTCAGCGTCTCAGCATCACTCCATTCAGAGCAGAATGATTCTCTGCAGCCTTTACACTTGCATGACTGTTTGAACTGTACAGTGCTCTTGAACTCTTCCTCATCAGAGTTTTGCTGTTTATCTCCACACTGCCATGTGTATCTCCAACCTTCCCCCTGTACGTCACATGTGAGAGTGACAGTCTCTCCTCTGAATATCTGTGATGTTTCTGTCTGAACAGTCAGACGAGCTTTAGGTGCCTCTATAAGAACCGAACAAACAGAAGTTATGGTAAAACATCTAAATAAGCCACAATAATCTACACATCTACACATGTATCAGTGATTATTTCTTGTCTTTGTCCAGGAATGGTGCAATACAATGAAAGCACTTACTGCAAAGGCTCTTGCCCTACATGATGAGAACAATAAACTCACTTTATATACACCCCTTTTTTTCAGTGTAAATAAAAGCCCCTCTAAACATGTTATTGTTCTTTTGATCATAATGTATATGCAGTGAAGCTCATCAGACTCACGTGATACAGTCAGTGTAACAGCACCACTGATTTCTGACTTCTGTCCATTACTTTCTCTCTCTCCTCTACAGGTGACGTTACTGCTAGTGTCAGATACACCAGTTCTGATGCTGAATTCTCTGTCAGAGCTGAAGGGAAGAGATGACCCCTCTATAAACCAGCTGTATGTCCAGTCATCTTCAGGTCCTGGTATTTCACATCTGACAGTGAGGGATTCATCATTTTCATTTATCATCACTGCCGCTTTTGGTCTCCCTATGACATCAAATCCTCAGATGTATAATCTTTTTTCATTGAGGACTCAATTAATGACATAAATAACAAACACTAAACACAACACACTTGCTATAAACACTCTGCTTCTGTTCCACTGTTATATGTGTGAATATCTGAAGAAATATATAAATCACCTTGAGTGTGTGCAGGGTGGATGTTTGAAATCAGCACTGAAAAGTGAAAAAAGACAATTATTGATTAATTATTAGACTTTGTTGCTTCTTAAAAGAACCACATGAATATCTTTCAAAACTTTTGAAAGGAATTTCACAAGAAATAGTTTAAATCGCCATTTTAATAGTTTACACTGATTAAAAGTTTGAGAGAGAAATTAGCTCTTTTATAGAAGACTAATTCAAAATAGCAAACTACAAACAGTGTCAATGGGATTTTGATACAACAGATTTTAGACCAATTGTACTTTGTTAATGAGCAGAATTTCTCAGATCAACTCTTTCTATCATCTCTATTCTATCAAATCAGCTCAATCTATCTCTATCCTTTCAGATCTATCGAAAATGAAGTCAATAATGACCAGAATGAAGGAGGGTTAAAGAGTGAAGACATCATCTATGTGCATAGCTAAGAATATCGTTGTGATGCTGTCATCATAAAACTGAAACAACAGAGACATTGAATCGCAGATCTTATTTTGCATGCCATCAGTACTTAAGTGGTCAGTAATGTCACCACATCACATCACAAGTAAAAATATAGATGCACTAACTGTGGTGAAGGTCTACTGAAGAAAACAAACTTACAAAAATTTCATAACATGATTAATAAATACACTGATCTCACTCAGCCACATTCAGCCCATGTGAGTATAATTCACTTTCACACACAGATATCATGAACTGGATTCAATACTAAGATTATTAGCAACATGAATGAAAACAATACATAAGGCGATGAAATACAGATGAACACTGATTCACTACATCATTACACAAAATAAGAAATTATTGCATAAATGAGAAAATTATACTCACAGAGCATTAGAGGAAGTAGACTGAGCTCCATACTGATCTATTAATGACACACAGTCAAACACAGGCTGTTTTATACTCAACACTTCCTACAAACAAATAAGGAAGAAAACCACTCCCCTGTAAAATGTGTCATTCTGTTTTTTTGTGAACATTTTTGATAATATGGAAGATTCTTTACACACGCACACACACGCAAGCACGCACGCACACACACACACACACACACACACACACACACACACACACACACACACACACACACACACACACTTACTTAGCTATCAAATGGGGAGATTCCATGGGTGTAATGGTTTTTATACTGTACAAACTGTATATTATGTCGCCCTACACCTAAACCTACCCCTTACAGAGAACTTTCTGCATTTTTACAGTTTTCTTTTTTTTTGAACTTTATTTTTATACCAGTTTTACAAATGAGGACATCCCAAAAGGGAAGTTTTTGGAGATTTTGTCAGGTTTTGCTCACTTTTGGGTACAAATTTGTCCCCAAAATATGGTTAAGTAGGTACACACACACACACACACATGCGCGCACACACACACCACACACACACACAAATACTCAAAGTATAATTTGGCAAAAGCATTATTATGGTTATGACTTTTTATTCTTAATACCCCTGACTATAGTTTCAGTCTATATTTTGCTAATATATTGAGTTTTATATATGTTCAATAAGCTCATCAATGATTCATTGTTTCTGTATAAATTATAAGAACATACGCAACTCTCATCAGACATGTTCATACATGGACTTTATACTGATGATTTGAAGGGATGCAAAGCTACCTCAGACTGAATGAGAAGGGATTTATTTTAGTGCTGGATCTAAAACGTTCCTTTATGTGGATCGTTTTAAACCTATCGTCAGATTGCTCAAATAAGGTATTTCGACTAAATGTTGTTGACTGTCTCAGAATGTGAGAAAAGGGAAGCATGAAGCCACAAATGTTACTAAAATTTCTGAATGATTTTGCAACCATCTGTTTATGGGTAATTTAATCATGTCTGGCCATGGCCACTTTAACCAGAAATCATCAGTGCAAAATTAGTATATGAGATGTGTACGTGACTGGGGGTCAATGTGAGTGATTTATCATCAGTGTGATAATATTAGATCTCTCTGTATTTCATTGACATGATGATCTCTGTAATTAAAATCAGAATGTAACTAAAACAAATTAATTCGGTCATATCAATTAATATCCATTGTTTAAACTACTTGTTTAAAAAATATTTGGCAGACCATCTAAATTGTAACCTTAATTTAATATTGTCATGTTTGCTGCCTTCTTGTCTGATTTGACTGTGATGCTGCTTGAATTTTAGGATTTATAATCAACATTGATTCCTGTCAGTGTGACATCAGTGTGATACATTTAATCAGAGGGAGACAACTGGCTGAATGAGCTTGAAATGTTTGACACATAGTTAGAAAATGTCTCAAGATAAACGTCTCTTACATGTCAGTCTTTATTTATTGGTTTCCCTGTCTTTCATCCAAAACAGTAACTCTGTCCAAAACAGGCCTATATATGTCTAATCATGTCATATGTTTAATTTGATAACAATAAAGTGTATATGGAAAATACATTTCCATTACCCTTCCAGCTAGTGAATGACCTGTGATATAAAGAAATGGTCTGTTTCAATTTGATATTGTAACAAATGCTTACACACAGTATCAATAAATTTATAAGTTTTATTCATCGGTTCATTAAAAACTAAATAAAAACAAAACAAAAATATGGGTAAAAAACAAAACAAAACAAAACGTCTTTGTATCAATAAAGCAGCGGATCGTGGGAAGCAGCAGTGACCGGAGATGAAGGACAGACAGATGTGTTCGTGTGCTTCAAGCTGACCAAAACAACGTCTGAATAAAAACCTCCGCAACTCCCTCAGCGATGTTTCTTTCATTAAACACATCACCAAAGTGCTTGTTAAAAACACGTTTGACACGTTCAAATATTTACCACTGTTAATACACTAGATTAGATGAAAAATACACGCAACCTTGTCTATTACCGTGCACACGCCGTGGATTTGATCTGACTGTGTTAAAATAAATGTTCAGTTGTAGCAATCTTTAGTCTGTAAATAATGTTTAGTGCCTCTACTCCTTGTATACGTTGTTTTTACTCAACTGAACTATTGTACAACTCCAATTTTATTCAAAATACGACAGGAGAAAACACAAGCACCGGTCGCTCGTGGAGGAGCCCAGACACTGAACAGATCGAGTTGAGTCTACACGGTTCTCATGCGGTGGTTAAAATGCGCAGCGCCGCTCAGCAGCGGCTCATAGTTGATCATCAGTTTGTGTTTGAGTCCAGATTCGATCAGAGAGATCATGGCAGATACCGCACCAGCAGCTGTCGCGACCAAAGCGGCCAAGAAGAAACCAGCAGCTAAACGCAAGAGAACGGGCCCAAGCGTCGGCGAGCTCGTCGTCAAGGCTGTGTCCGCATCGAAGGAGAGGAGCGGTGTGTCCCTCGCCGCCCTAAAGAAAGCGCTCGCTGCCGGTGGCTACGATGTGGAGAAGAACAATTCCCGCGTCAAGATCGCCGTCAAGAGTCTGGTGACTAAAGGCACTCTGGTCCAGACAAAAGGAATCGGCGCCTCCGGCTCGTTCAAGCTCAACAAGAAACAAGCGGAGACCAAGACCAAACCCGCCAAGAAAGCCGCTCCTAAAGCCAAGAAGCCCGCAGCCAAGAAACCTGCGGCCGCTAAGAAGCCCAAAACCACAGCAGCGAAGAAGCCCGCCGCTAAGAAATCTCCGAAGAAGGCCAAGAAACCCGCTGCTAAAAAGGCAACGAAGAGTCCCAAGAAAGCAAAGAAACCAGCGACTCCTAAGAAAGCAGCCAAGAGCCCTAAAAAGACAAAGGCAGCCAAGAGCCCTAAAAAAATCAGGGCAGTCAAACCCAAGACGGCAAAACCCAAAGCCGCCAAACCCAAAAAGACAGCAGCCAAAAAGAAATAAACTCATTTTTAAAATGTGTTTTATCAAAACGGCTCTTTTCAGAGCCACCCACCAATTCAAAATGAGAGAGCATTATTTCTCTGGTTATCTGATAAGTGTTGCGTTGCATTTGGATGTTATATTGATACAAGAATATGAATATTCTGCAGTCAGACATTTAACTTGAATCACATTATGCACAAAACCATTAAAATAAATGATAGGCAGGTTTATGCAGCACATTTAATAAAGTGTTCCGGTGGCCGGCAGGAATAGTCGGTGAGTGTATGTACAGCGCTGTCTCCACCCTCAATACCACGACTGAGGTGCCCTTGAGCAAGGCACCGAACCCCCAACTGCTCCCCGGGCGCCTAATCAAAAATTACGCCCACTGCTCCGGGTGTGTGTTCACGGTGTGTGTGTGTTCACTGCTGTGTGTGTGCACTTTGGATGGGTTAAATGCAGAGCATGAATTCTGAGTATGGGTCACTATACTTGACTGTATGTCACGTCATTTTCATCTAAAAAGAAACATAAATATCTTTCAAAACGTTTGAAAGGAATTTCACTAGAAAACAGTGTTTAAGTCGCGCGCCTGTCTTTTAGAACGTGATTTTTCTCCAACGAGGGGGGCGAAACATTTGGCAATTACGCTGCAGCACTATATTATTGCACTGGTTGGCTTTTAAACTGTGAGCAGACAGAGTGTCAATCAATGCATTGGAGAATACGACGAACATAAATAAAGAAACGAAGTTGCTTGTCAGATTTCCCTAACAAGCAACCATATATTTTAAAATAAGACCAAAATTTTTTCATGCATCTTACAAAAAAGAAGCCCATAGTCGCGTATAATACGTGGACTTGGCAACTCTGTGCTTGAGGCGAGGGTTGTTGGCGGAAAAAAGGGGGATGGGCTTGAAGTTCGGAGGGAAGTTCACTGATTGGCTTGGAACTTATTCAGACTCCAACCAATAGGAGACTAGCACGCTTTCTTTAAAATGGAACGTCGGGGTTTTCTCTACTTTAATTCATTCTTTGAATTGTGTTGAAGTAGTTGTTTCTACGATGAGTGGAAGAGGCAAAACCGGTGGAAAGGCTCGCGCTAAGGCCAAGACTCGCTCCTCAAGAGCTGGATTGCAGTTCCCCGTCGGTCGTGTTCACAGGCTTCTCCGCAAAGGTAACTATGCCGAGCGCGTCGGTGCCGGTGCTCCGGTGTATTTGGCCGCTGTGCTCGAGTATCTCACCGCTGAGATCCTGGAGTTGGCTGGAAACGCCGCTCGGGACAACAAGAAGACCCGTATCATCCCCCGTCACCTGCAGCTGGCGGTGCGCAACGACGAGGAGCTGAACAAGCTTCTGGGCGGCGTGCTGCCCAACATTCAGGCCGTGCTGCTGCCCAAGAAAACCGAGAAACCAGCCAAGACCAAGTAAACTGAATGAAGTTTCTCTTCAAACTAAAGGCTCTTTTAAGAGCCGCTACTTATCTCCTAAAAAGTGATTTCTTTTTTTCATACAGTCTTTGAGTTTGTTTAAAGACAGGTTGAAGTGTTTAGTAAGGTTTAATTCAATGACAGGGTTTTTGTTTCTCCAAACTTGAGTGAAAATGTGCTCCCACAGAGTTTCAATTTAAATAACATGCCGTTTGTGTTTAAATTCAGCAGTCTTAAACGGTTATTGATAACTTAATGTGTATTATGAAAACGTTTTTGGCTTGGTCAAAGGGATTGGATTGATGCATACAGTTGCAATCAAAATTATAATTAAAGTTATTTTGTTGCGGAGAACACTATTTTATAAAAACAATTAAACAAAGGCATCAGTAAACCATTAAAGAAAGTTTCTTAATACACATTTGAGTGATTCTGGGAATGTAACTGAAGAATAATGATAAAAAAAATAAAATTGGCTCTAAACAAACCCCCCAAAAGTCACATTTTGTGCAGAATCTTTTATTCTTTTAAACCACCAATAAACACTGCCTGTAAGTGCTTAAAGCTTCTGTCAGCTCTCTCGATCACTGATAATCTTTGGTTTTCACATTGCCACTGCTTTCTTTAAATTCAACCAAATACAATGTTAGTTAAGTGTTCGATCTCAATTATGATTGCTGTTGATGATCAGCTTAATATGAAGACTTGATTATTTGCTAATTTAGTGCTGCATGCCTAATCAACTCTTCCCCCATCCAGAATATTGTTTATATACATCACATAAGTATGTTAGGCCTTCAAGTTTTATTTTATATTATTTTTAAATTAAAATAAAACCATTACATAATACTAAATTATGCATCTAATGTAAATACTGTAGCTGTTTTGTTTCTTTTTCTAAAATGTATATAATTGTATTTATCTTCAGGCCATAAAAAAACTGCAAAGTGATTCAGGCTCTCTGCCATCACACATCACGTGGATCATTGTCACCATTGGTGTTGGTGTTTTATTGGGTTTGTTTATGGATTTCATTGTAGTATTTGCCAAGAGAAGAAAGTGTTCAAAAGTTCAAACACGTACATGTCGAGACGTCACTTCAGTGGAGATTTAAGACCTTTGTGAGAAAGAAAAAAAAACTTGCATTTAATGTAAATTTGTTTTCACTAGTGAATTGATGGTTTTGAGGACCATTGATGGATACAATATATACTGTATGCTACTTGCTAGTTTGTGAAACAGTATATTCGATACACTCTTCAAAAAGGAGGTTTTCATAGTGATGCAGTGCAAGAATCATTTTTGGTTCCCCAAATATATTAAGATTTTAATAATATAAAGAACCTTTAAAGAACCTTTTGTGGAATGGAAAGATTCTTCATGGAACCATCAATGGCAATAAAGAATCTTTATTTTTAAAAGTGTAATGATATACATTTCAAACAGTCCTATGTTGTTGTCCTGTGTAGCATGTTTAATTCAGCATCGAGCTGAGCTGTCATCACTGAAAAAAAAAAAGTGTCATTTTGCAATTCTATACCATTTTGTTTAAAAGTGTCATTTTGAACATTTGATGTTCATAATCACAGCACATATAGTCTCTAGTTCATTCCTCACACTGGAAATGAAAAGTCAAGTTGAGTGCAATTACATGATTGTAGCATTCTTCGCCTCATGTAGTGTCCTGTGGTTGTACATTTTGTCAAATACAATAATAATAATAAAAAGCTACTGTGCACAGTATACATGCTGATCTCTCTGGGTTGACAACTGTTTAGTTAGGAATGGAGATGTAAATTGTAATGTAATATTAAGCAGTTTTATTTTTGTCAAATAAAGGCAATTGCAAAGTAGTTATTTTGATCATTTGTTATTTGTTGACTGCACTCGTTCTATTTCATTCAAGGCAGGGCTGTCCAAACCTGTTCCTGGAGGACCACTATCCTGCAGAGTTTAGATCAACTCTGATTAAACACACCTGAACCAAAGTAATCAAGGTCTTCAGTTTCATTAGAAACTTCCAGGCAGTTGTGTTGAAGCTGGTTGAAGCTAAACTTTGCAGGACACTAGCCCTCCAGGAGCAGGATCTGACATCCCAGATTAAAGCTCATAATGAAACAAAGTACTAGAATCTAGATTGTAATGTATTTAGCTGAAGAAGGGCATTAATGATTTCCGCATTTAACTGATTTGGTTTTTACTGGCAGCACAAACAGGAAATTCACATTTATCTTTGGTGAACAGAATAAGATACTTGAAATGTATAAAAAAAATGCCATATAGAAAAAATTGAAAGATGATTTCAAACAGCACAATGTAGTGTTTAGTTAGTTTCACTTCACAAGTACTTTATTTAGTTCTTACAACTTGCATGGAAAAAACGTTTTATTAACATACATGATAAAATACAAGCAGGTATGAAAGCAAGAGGACAAACACACAGTAAATACCAAAATAAGATGCAAGACTAACAAAAACTAGCACACAATATGCATTGTGCATATGGATTGCAAATATGTATGAAACAACCAAATCTTCTATACGATGACATCTAGTGGACAATGAGAGGAAAGATTAACACATGAACATACAGGCCTATTACTATTTTCTTATAATATTCATTATTCTGTAATACATATGAGTAATGTAACAGTTATGTAAGATGAATGCTTATGCACCCAGTGGTACTGTATCAGCGGTTAGAAGAATTGTGTGTTGTGGTGACACAAATCTTGTTTAAAAATATCATGGATTATGAATATATGCATGTTATGATGAATAATTTAAACAATACGATTAATAATTAGGGTAATATATCCAATTAACCAACTTTTGGTACATTTTTGATTTCCATTATAGACAAAAATTGAGTATTCATCACATAGATCCAGCAACAGAACCTGAAATTATACAAATTCACTCACAAGTATAAAACATGTGTCTTTGTAATTGCATTATATTATGATATTTGGCATTGTTTTTCATTCATTCCACCTTAAATCTTCAGTTTGTATTAAACAATGTCAGAACTCTCCTTTCCTAACAGATGACAAGAGTGGATCATACATTTATTTTATATTTATCTTATTATACATGCATTTATTTTACTGTATTATGTTACAAGAAATAACTGCAAAAGACATCCCAGCAGGTTTGGTGTCATGTTTTCTGTTTCCTTTCTTTTTCTTCTTAATTTCATTCAATGATTTCAGGTCAATCTTTATGTAGGTCACATCAGAAGATCCATATAGTGTCTGCATTTAAAAAATAATGAATGAGTGAGACATTTTCCTCTCTTTTTCTAGTTTTAGTCTTTCAGTTGTTTGTATTTACTGATGATGGCTACTATTTTGTTGTCCATCATAAAATTAAATCATTTAAACCAAAGTACTTGTTTCTATGTAGGTCAGATACGCAAAGATCATCCATCCATCCATCCATCCATCCATCCATCCATCCATCCAGTCTGTAAAAGTAGTCTATGCTGATTTAAAGAGGTGAGACAAACCTTTGTTGTGTTTGCAGCACCACAGCAAGGCCAGAAAGAAAATGAGCAGAAATGTGACACTCAGTGCTGCAATCACTCCAATTATCAGAGCATGAGCTTCTGAAGATCCTGATGTTTTAAAATAAAAGTTCAGTAGGTCAAATGAATCAAACTGGTTAAGGGTAGTTAATCATCTGCTATTTGATTGTGACATGATTTAGCCTAGTAAATCCAGTTATTTATTAAAATAGCTTTTGTTTAAGTTATTTATGCAGATTTACTACATATTTATGATATACAGTAAATAAGTAGCGTGAGCATGAATCAATGCACATTACATGAAACATTAAAAATGTTGGTTAAGGTTTCTTATTTACAGACATTTTTGCTCATAGTCAGAGTGATGTGAACAGATATAAACACACTCACCTGATACGGTCAGTGTAACTTTATCACTGGTGTGGGAGTATCGTGATCCTCCTGTTTCTCTTCCAGTACAGCTGTAATTACCTGTGTGAGATTCACTAACAGAACTGATTCGGTATTCCTGAGATTGACTGACATGAATCTCTGAATCATCTTTATTCCAGCTGTAGCTCCAGTTGGTGACGTCTGTGTCCTGTATGTCACATGTGAGAGTGACTGTCTGTCCTCTGAACACACGTCCATCAGGCTGGACACGCACTACAGGCTTGGGTCTCTCTGTGCAAAATAAAAAGTTTACTTTAACTGACAGCACATGATACTGTTGATGGATGAACATTAATCTTCATAATATTATTATGAACTGAAAATCATATTGCCTTGTAAAAATAGCACTGACCTTCTACTGTTAGCATGACTCCTTGACTTTGTGTGGTCTCTCTTTCCACAGAACACGCATATCTTCCTCCATCAGAGACTCTCACTTCACTCAGTGTTTTTGTTTTAGAGCAAGCTTTTATTCTCTTAAAGTTTTTGAACCAGTAAATTGTCCGTTCAGTTTACCGTCCCACTACACAGATCAGAGTAACTGTGTCTCCAGTGAACACTGAACTCTGGGGCTTTACAGTTACTTTGGGCTTCCCTGTAAATATTTCATGATACAATCCTGAGTCAACAGTTATTTACATTGAGACTGGGTTGTTTCTACTGTAGATGCTGTATGTGAGACAGACTGAATGTTAATAGTGTCTGCTTAATCTCAATACACCACATTAACTAACCACATAACGTGTATTATATTATTCATGTTACTGCCATATGGAAATGTGGCTGATAACAAAATACTTCCTATAATTGTAACAATGAAAGTTTAGCACTCAAGTGAGTTCAGCACCCAGGAGCCAAGTCTCACAGGATTTGTTTTTTCATGTGGTGTCTTTATGAGACCTCTCATGTAAGAAGAGCATAAAACAGCCATACAATTATATTACTCATAATGACAAAGAAAATAAGGTGATGGTTGAGGGACAATTAAGAAACATTTAATATAACAACCCAGAATCAATAGATTGAATTTCATGACTATGTCACGAACTGCCATGAGACAGGGTTGCTAGAAATATTTACTAGTAGTTTTTTGTTGGAGTCAATTAATTGTTTATGCATTTGAGCAAGATCCTGATGTGTATCAGTGATGATCACCCACACGAATCAGTCAGAGTCTCAGCATCACTCCATTCAGAGCAGAATGATTCTCTGCAGCCTTTACACTTGCATGACTGTTTGAACTGTACAGTGATCTTGAACTCTTCATCATCAGAGTTTTGCTGTTTATCTCCACACTGCCATGTGTATGTCCAATCTTCCCCCTGTATATCACATGTGAGAGTGACAGTCTCTCCTCTGAATATCTGTGATGTTTCAGTCTGAACAGTCAGACGAGGTTTAGGTGCCTCTATAAGAACAGAAGTTATGGTAAAACATCTAAATAAGCCACAATAATCTACACATCTACACATGTATAAGTGTTTATTTCTTGTCTTTGTCCAAGAATGGTGCAATACATTGAAAACATGATGTGTTCCTCTAAAGCCTCTTGCCCTGCATGATGAGAACAATAAACTCCCTTTCTTTACAACCACCTTTTTTTCTGTGTAAATAAAAGGCCCTCTTAACAGGTTATTATACTTAAGATCATAATGTATATGCATTATATTTGTTAAAGGGGTCATATGATGCGATTTCAAATTTTTATTTCTCTTTGGAGTGTTACAAACTCTTGGTGAATAAAGAAGATTTGTAAAGTTGCAAAGACTAAAGTCTCAAATCCAAAGAGATATTCTTTATAAAAGTTAACACTTGTCCACGCCCCACTGAAATGACTCATACTAACACGCCTCCACATATCAAAGTCACTAATGTGGGAAGATTTGCATAATGCCGCCCAGATGTTCATGCAAAAAAAGAAGGCTCTAGGCCTCCGGCCTCTGCTCACTCAAGCTGGCCGCGGTGTGTGACGCTGCTTCGTTGAGAAAGCAAAACTACTTTGGCCTTCCAAAAGAGGATACCACTGGAAATCATGTTTATATCAAGTTTATAAAGGGTTTTATGTTTATGTCTCATCGCTCCGGCCGGACAGGGCATGACAATATGTTAAGAGCCATAACATTTCCATCACACTCTTGAGGCATTCGGCCAATCACAACACACTGGATAGCTGGTCAATCACAGCACACATTGCTTTTCAGAGCGATGAGCCTTGTAAAAATCAACGTGTTTCAGAAGGCGGGGCATAGAGGAGAAAAAATTATGTACAGTATTGTTACGACCCCAGTGTGGGTCATATTGTGTGGGTTTGGTTGTCCTTTTGTTATCTGTTTTGTAGGTTGGAGTTGGAGTGAGTGACGTCATAATGACTGATGGTTTACACCTGTGCTAGAGCTGATGCCAGCAAACTAAAGCAGCTCCCTTCAGTCGTGACGGGGGTTGCTCTCCCCTCGTGCCATTTTGTTGTCTTGTTCCCGTTTTTGGTTTATTCTTCTACTTTATTACTTTTACTTTAATAAATGTTATTCCTTTTGCATACAACTTCAACGTGTCATTCCCTTCTTTGTCGCGGCTTGCGAGCCGGCCGTGACAAATGGGGGCTCGTCCGCTCGTTTGTTAAAGAAATTCCTGTTATTTGTCGACATGGTTTAGAAGCGTTTTTGTTTGCTTTCGGTTATTTTGTAATGAACGTGGCACGTTCATTAATTGAACATAAAACCGGGAGAATGTTATTTGATTAACGCTATTGTTTGGTAGGTCTTATTCGTCGTTTGGAAGGAAATGCGCGTTGAATTTATTTATTTTGAGGACTTATGTTGCTGTATTGTCAGTTAGCTGTTCTATGCCGTTTTTTAAGAGGTAAGTGATTTTGCAAATCTTATCGTGGGGAGATTATTGTTGATGTTCCCTTGTTAGGGGTAGCTGCTTGGTCCCTTTTGGAACAAGTAGGTAATGTAATTTTTGTTATTTTTTTGTGTGGTGACCGTGAGTAGAGCAGTTGTCTCGGGAGCATGGCCGTGGTATGAGATAGTCGCCAGCTTGCTGGTTGCTTTTCTTGTACCAGCGGGAGTTGGTGCTTAAATACCCCTCGCCAGTAACCACACGAAGATTAGGGATGAGTTAATTAGTTGTTTTCTTTTTTCTATAGATAGGGAAAGGGAATTTTTTCTTACCACGTGAGATTTGTGAATCACTATATTAATTATAACGTATATTTTAGAGGCAGTATGTCTAATCTCGTAGAAGATTTTATTGTTTCTCCCTCTGAAGCGTTACTTGAATTGTTCACAAAAGATCAGTTATTTAAGATTGCGGATCATTATGAAATCGAACTTGAAGATAAAAGATTAAAAGAGAGTACAATAAGAGAAACAATTAAAGCAAAACTGATAGAACAAGCTATATTAATTGAAATGTCTGATACAGCTACTGCTAGTCAAAGCAAACCACCTGTCAACCTTTTAACTTTTGAACAACAAGAAAGGTTATTACTGTTACAGCTTGAACAGGAGCGTGTAAAATTAGAAATGGAGCGTGAGAGAAATAGAATCAAACAGACAGATATAGAGCTGCAGAAATATCGCTTGGATATGATAAGAGAAGGCAGAATGGATGATGGTTCAGATTATGCTCTTCAGGGTGCTTCTAAAATGTTTGACACAGCGGGAAATTTGCGTTTGATGCCTAAATTTAGTGAGCGAGATCCGGATACATTTTTTACCTTGTTTGAACGGATTGCGGAAGCGAGAGGTTGGCCCAGTAAGGAACGTACACTACTTTTACAGTGCGTGTTTACTGGCAGGGCTCAGGAAGTCTATTCTTCTCTTCCAGTCTCAGACTGTAACGATTATGACATCGTAAAAGCAGCAGTTTTGAAATCGTACGAGTTAGTACCAGAAGCGTATAGACAAAAATTTAGAACATTGTCCAGAGGTGTTAATGTTGCTCATGTTGAGTTTGCTAGAGAGCTCAGTATTGCATTTAATCGCTGGTGTATGGCATCTGAGGTAACCACAGTTGAGGAATTGACTGACTTAATTGTGCTGGAACAGTTTAAGAATTCTGTACCCGCTCGTATTGCAACGTATATAAATGAGCAGAAAGCGGATACAGCTGCTAAAGCTGCTGAATTAGCTGATGATTATGTGTTAACACACAAGAGTTTTGAGTTTCGGAAAGGGGACGAATTTTTTGAAAATAAGGGAGATCATATGTCCAGAAATTCGTCTCTTATCTGTAATTACTGCCATGGTAAAGGCCACTGGAAAAATGAGTGCCCTGTGCTTAAAGCCAAGGGTAGAGGGGGAAAGGCTTTTCGCGTTAAACCAGCTGCTCTTGTGGCATCTGTGTTAAGTCCTGTTGATTCACTGGGTGAAGGATTTCCTAAATCGGGTAACCTTTTGGGAAATGGTGATTATGCGCCTTTTATCACCTATGGACATGTGTCGATGATTGGAACGGAGGTAAAAATTCCAGTAACAATATTAAGAGATACGGGAGCTTCGGAGTCTTTTATATTGGAGGATGTCTTGCCATTTTCATTTTTGAGTGACACTGGTACTAGTGTTCTTGTTAGAGGAATTGGGTTGGATGTGATGTCTGTTCCCTTACACAGAGTAACATTGTCATCTGAACTTGTGAGTGGTGAAGTGGTGATTGGAGTGCGTCCATCATTGCCCGTGGATGGTGTGGATATAATCATGGGGAATAATTTGGCAGGGGGATAAGGTGTGGCCTGATGCCTTTTCATCTCCTGTGGTTTTATCTGTTCCTCTTCCAGGTTCTGACGAGAGTCACAAAAATTATCCGGAAGTGTTTACTGCATGTGCGGTAACTCGTTCCATGACCTCCACTCAGCCAAGGGTAACCTCTGATTCTGCTGTAGTCAAACCATTCTCTTTGCCTGATAACTTTTCTGTTTCTCCTTCTGAGTTGCTCCAAGAGCAGCAACTTGATTCTTCTCTCCATCAATTGTTTGAGAGGGTGATGTCTCCTGAGGAAATTAGAAATGTGGCTCATGGTTATTTTTTGCAGGATGGAATTTTGGTGAGAAAGTGGATTCCTCATGGTAGTGATTTTGCTGGGGATCCTATCATACAGGTGGTAGTTCCAGAGAAGTATCGCTCACTGGTATTGCAGATTTCCCATGATAAACTTGCAGGTCATTTAGGGGTAAAAAAGACCTATCACAGAATCCTTTGTCATTTTTTTTGGCCAAAATTGAAGAAGGATGTGTCACAGTATATCAAGACATGTCATACTTGTCAACTAACAGGCAAACCAAATCAGAAGATCAAACCTGCTCCATTGTTTCCTATTCCTGCTGTCAGTCCGCCATTTGAGCACCTGATTATTGATTGTGTAGGCCCGCTGCCTAGATCAAAGTCGGGTAGCATTTATTTGCTCACGGTGATGTGTGCCTCTACTCGATATCCTGCAGCATATCCTCTCCGTACGATCACTGCCAAATCAGTGGTGAAAGCCTTGACTCAGTTCATTTCCATTTTTGGCATTCCAAAGATTGTGCAGAGTAATCAAGGTTCTAATTTTACTTCTCATTTATTTTCTCAGGTCTTGAAACTGCTACACATTAAGCACAATAAAGCTAGTGCTTATCATGCTCAAAGCCAGGGGGCATTGGAGCGTTTCCATCAAACGCTGAAGTCTTTACTGCGTTCTTATTGTACAGAGATGGAAGGTGATTGGGAACAAGGATTGCCGTGGTTGATGTTGTCAGCACGTGAGGTATGCCAGGAAAGTACTGGGTTTAGTCCCAATGATTTGGTGTTTGGGCACACAGTTCGGGGACCACTGGCTGTACTCAGAGACCAGTGGGTTGAAAGTGCACCACCAAAAAACTTGCAAAGCTATGTGAATGACTTTAAGCGTAGATTATATGAGGCAGGTAAGGTGGCAAAAGAACAATTACATTCTTCGCAAAAGCGTATGAAGACAATTTTCGATCGACGAACTGAGGAACGGAAATTCATGCCTGGCGATCAGGTGTTGGCTCTGTTACCTGTGGAGGGTTCACCATTTCAAGCTCAGTTTACAGGTCCGTATGTGGTAGAAAAACAAGTTACTGATTTAAACTATCTGATTGCCACTCCTGAGAGAAGAAAGTCCACCCAGTTGTGTCATGTTAATTTGTTGAAACCCTACTATTGCCGTTCTCACAAGATGTCAAACGATGAGGTGAAACCTGCATTAGTAGTTGGGAGAATTTCGCGTTGTGGGGGAGGGAGTAGATGAGGGAGTTTCTTTTCCAGAGGATACAGTACTATTGGGACGTCTAAAAAATTCATAGACTCTTAAAAATGTGCATAAAATGTTGGCCCATTTGCCGGGATGATAAATGTGGTGATTTGATTGATATTATTAATCATCATGTTTCTTTATTTGGGGATGTACCTTCGCGTACACATTGGTTGGAGCACGATATTGATGTTGGGGATTCAGAGCCCATTCGCCAGAATTTTTATCGGGTGTCCCCAAATAAACTCCTGCATCTTAACACTGAAGTTCAGTATATGCTGGATCATGATATTGCACGACCTTCATTTTCCAGTTGGGCATCTCCCTGCTTGCTTGTAAATAAATCTGATGGTACTTATCGGTTTTGCACAGACTATCGTAGAATAAATAGAGTAACAAAACCAGACTCATTTCCACTGCCTCGTATTGAGGATTGTGTTGATCGGGTTGGGTCGGCAAAAATTGTAAGCAAGTTCGATCTGCTTAAAGGCTATTGGCAAGTTCCATTGACCAAAAGAGCTCAAGAGATTTCCACTTTTATTACATCAGAGGGGTTATTCTCCTATAACGTTATGAGTTTTGGCCTGAGGAATGCGCCTGCAACCTTTCAGCGACTTATGAATAGGGTTGTTTCTGGGTTAGAGGGAGTGGCCGTCTATCTAGACGATGTAGTAGTTTTCAGTGATTCATGGGAGCAGCACTTGGAACATGTTGCAGACCTGTTCTCTCAGTTTGAAGAGGCTGGCCTGACCGTCAATCTGGCTAAATGCGAGTTTGCCAAGGCCACTGTGACTTATCTAGGTAAGGTAGTGGGACAAGGATGTGTGCGACCAGTTCGGGCCAAGGTTGAGGCCATTGATCAATTTCCTTCTCCTACTACTAAGAAGGAGTTGATGCGGTTTTTTTTGGGGTTAGTGGGTTACTATCGGGGATTTTGCAGGAATTTTTCTACCGTGGTAGCCCCCCTCACTGATCTGTTGAAAGCAAAGGCAGCTTTTGTTTGGACATCTGCCTGTCAGGTTGCTTTTCAGGCAGCTAAATCACTGCTTACTTCCACTCCTGTGCTGGCAGCGCCTCGTTTTGATCGTTCTTTTCAGGTATGTGTGGATGCTAGCAATGTGGGTGCTGGAGCGGTGTTGTTACAGGCTGATGAGGAAGGAATTCAACGTCCCGTTAGCTACTTCTCAAAAAAGTTTAATTCTTATCAGTTGAATTACTCTGTGGTTGAAAAGGAGACATTAGCTTTGATTTGGGCTTTGCAGCACTTCGAAGTGTATGTGGGATCCGTGTCAGACCCATTGGTTGTGTATACGGACCACAACCCGCTTGTCTATTTACATTCTTTGCGGTGCCCAAATCAACGATTGACTCATTGGTGTCTTTTCTTGCAGTCATATGCACTTGACATCCGGCATATCAAGGGGACTGACAATGTGGTAGCTGACGCATTGTCTAGAGCTCCTTATTCCTTTTAACTGATTGACTAACTATGTTTTGTTTTGCTCTACTTGTCTTTCTTAAATTGCTTCCACAGGGCCCGTGGTTGCTGAGGATATTGGAGCACAGTAATACCATGGTCAGTAAACCATTTACCAGTGGTTTATTGGGTGACGGGGTTTATATGTCCACCCTTTTTTTTTTTTATGGGGGGGGGTGTTACGACCCCAGTGTGGGTCATATTGTGTGGGTTTGGTTGTCCTTTTGTTATCTGTTTTGTAGGTTGGAGTTGGAGTGAGTGACGTCATAATGACTGATGGTTTACACCTGTGCTAGAGCTGATGCCAGCACACTAAAGCAGCTCCCTTCAGTCGTGACGGGGGTTGCTCTCCCCTCGTGCCATTTTGTTGTCTTGTTCCCGTTTTTGGTTTATTCTTCTACTTTATTACTTTTACTTTAATAAATGTTATTCCTTTTGCATACAACTTCAACGTGTCATTCCCTTCTTTGTCGCGGCTTGCGAGCCGGCCGTGACAGTATGTGGAAAATAATGTGTTTTTTTTAAACCTTAAACCGCATAAACACATTTCATTACACCAAATTCACAAAATAATGTTCTTTTTAGCAGCAACATATGACCCCTTTAATATTTGAAGAAATATCTAAATCACCTTGAGTGCATGCAGGGTGGAAGTTTGAAATCAAAACTGAAAAGTGAAAAGAGTAACAGTGAAATGACAAACCATGTTTTCTAAAAATCGAGCCAAGAGGGAGAATATAGAGAGAAAAAGCAAAGGAGACAAAATAGAACCCTGGGGAACCCCACAGGGCAAAAAAACAAACAAACACATTATTTGATTAATGTTCACCCATCTTGACTGAAAAACTATTTGCAAAATATGATTTAAAACAATCTAGAGTGACACCTCTTGAACCAACACAATATTCTAAACAATCAATGAGAACAGCATGATCGACTGTATCGAAAGCGGCCATCAAATCTAAGAGCACACGGACTGCAAAATCACCCGAATCACATGATATTAAAATATCATTAAGAACCTTTAAATGTGCAGTCTCGGTAGAATGGGATTTACGAAAACCTGACTGAAATGTTTCAAACATTGAATATTATCAGCTGATTATCCCCAGCCGTAGGATCCCTAATTTTACTATCAAAAAATAATAAAAATTCTTCAAATGATGGAGAAGAAGCCCCAGAAAAAAGACAGGCCGATGGGTTGAGAGTAGCATTAATAATGTTGAAGAAAGTCTTTGGTCTAGAACATTTCTTATTAATAATATCTGACAAAGGTCGACAAACATGAACATTAAAATCTCAGCGTACAAGAAGCTTGTCATATTTCGGAGTCACTTCACCCAGGAACTCAACAAACTCCATTAAAAAGTTTGTATTATAATTTGGTGGTCGATAAACTACCTCTATCAAAAGCGGATCCCCAAGTTCTAAAACAAACAACTGAAGTTCAAAGCTGCTGTAGTTTCTCCCCTCTGAGCGACAGGTAAAATGATCTTTATAAATAGATACGAGTCTGCCACCCCAACCAGTTGTGCGTGGGGAATTAAAAAACAGACATTAAGATGGCAAAAGTTCAAAAAAAGGGCTCGAATCACCTGGACAGAGCCAGGTTTCAGTAAGAAATAAAAAATCCAAGTTCTGGGTAGAGAACAAGTCACTTAAAATGAAAGTCTTGTTAATCAACGATCTGGTGTTAATCAAAGCCATCCTTAAAATCAGAGAATTTGAGGTAGACATTCTCTATGTTTCAGCAGCGCAAGCCTTTGCTTAACAGCTGTGCCCCCCCGTTTTCCCCAGCGTCACCTCCGCCTCCAGGCCAGTAAGGAACATGGCCAGTGACGTAGATATCCAGGTATGGTCAATAGTAGGGGAGGAGGAATATAATAAGAGCCATTCTGTAATTGGTATGGCAGCGCGTTTGCAGAAACGTGCACATTTAAAAGGGATGCCCAATCATAAGTCTGTACCAGTGAGGCACAACGCAGCGGCTGACAGATAAAACAGATTAAAATAAACAAACAAACAAACAGCACATGGAGCGTCAGAAGGCAAGCCACACACATCGGCGCCATCTTGAATTGCAGTTCATCACAAACAGACAGTGCAGTTCTACTTTACAGAACAGCCTTTGAGCCCTGACCCATTGTAGGCTAGTCTGCAGATTCAGGAAACAGTCCTCCATAAAATGTGTCACACAGCGTCACACACTGCGGGCTTGAGTGAGGAATGGCCGGTGGATGTGAGAATGGCGTGGCCGGCTGATTCAACGATTCACAGCGCAAAGTTGATGTATTTCCTTAGCGACCATCACGGATCCGCTCTAGGCATGTCGAAGCGGATATCATCCTCTTTTGGAAGGCTAAACAAAGAAGTTTCGCTTTCACAACGAAACACACAGAATCTCCACGACATGGCGGCAACAACAATACTACAGCGAGAATAATAGTTACACCTTTTATCTTTGCAAGAACAATTGGGTGGTGTTATGCAAATCTTCCCACATAGTGACGTAGATATGTGCGGGCGTGTTTAAATGAGCCGTTTTAGGTGGGTGTGGACAAGTCTTAACTTTTATAAAGAATATCTCTTTGGATTTGAGACTTTAGTCTTTGCAACTTCACAGATCTTCTTTATTCACCAAGAGCTTGTAACACTCCAAAGAGAAAGGAAAAATTTAAATCTCATCATATGACCCCTTTAAATGTGTTGGTTAAGGTTTCTTATTTGTTATTTATATGTGATGTGAACAGATATAAACACACTCACCTGATACGGTCAGTGTAACTTTCTCACTGGTGTGTGAATACCGTGATCCTCCTGTTTCTCTTCCAGTACAGCTGTAATTACCTGTGTGAGATTCACTAACAGAACTGATTCGGTATTCCTGAGATTGACTGACATGAATCTCTGAATCATCTTTATTCCAGCTGTAGCTCCAGTTGGTGACGTCTGTGTCCTGTATGTCACATGTGAGAGTGACTGTCTGTCCTCTGAACACACGTCCATCAGGCTGGACACGCACTACAGGCTTGGGTCTCTCTGTGCAAAATAAACTGAAGTTTACTTTAACTGACAGCACATGATACTGTTGATGGATGTAATTCATTTTCATAATTTTATAGTAAACTCAAAATCAGATTGTCCTGTAAAAACAGCACTGACCTTCTACTGTTAGCATGACTCCTTGACTTTGTGTGGTCTCTCTTTCCACAGAACACGCATATCTTCCTCCATCAGAGACTCTCACTTTTCTCAGTGTTTCTGTTTCAGAGCCAGCTTTTATTCTCTTAAAGTTTTTGTACCAGTAAATTGTCCGTTCAGTTGACCGTCTCACATCACAGATCAGAGTAACTGTGTCTCCAGTGAACACTGAACTCTGGGGCTTTACAGTTACACTGGGCTTGTCTGTAAATATTTCATGATACAACCCTGAGTCATCATCTATCACTGCTAATGATTTCTGTTATTTATATTAAATGTTTCTTAATTTTCCCCGTACACATCAGCTTATTTTCTTTGTCATTATGAGTAATATGTCTGTTTTATACTCTTCTTACAAGAGAGGTCTCATAAAGACAACACATGAAGAAACAAATCCTGTGAGACTTGGCTCCTGGGTGCCGAACTCACTTGTGTGCTAAACTTTCATTATTAAAATTATAGCAAGTATTTTGTTATCAGCCAAATTTCCATACGGCAATAACATGTATAATATAATATACAATATGTGGTTAGTTAATCTCGTGTAATGAGAATAAGCAGACACTATTAACATTCAGTCTGTCTCACATACAGCATCTAGAAATGTTTACTAGTAGGTTTTTCTCAGTTGGAGTCAATTAATTGTTTATGCATTTGAGCAAGATCGTGATGTGTATCAGTGATGATCACTCACCTGAAACATTCAGAGTCTCAGCATCACTCCATTCAGAGCAGAATGATTCTCTGCAGCCTTTACACTTGCATGACTGTTTGAACTGTACAGTGATCTTGAACTCTTCCTCATCAGAGTTGTGCTGTTCATCTCCACACTGCCATGTGTATCTCCAACCTTCCCCCTGTATGTCACATGTGAGAGTGACAGTCTTTCCTCTGAATATCTGTGATGTTTCAGTCTGAACAGTCAGACGAGGTTTAGGTGCCTCTATAAGAACAGAAGTTATGGTAAAACATCTAAATAAGCCACAATAATCTACACATCTACACATGTATCAGTGCTTATTTCTTGTCTTTGTCCAAGAATGGTGCAATACATTGAAAACACTGATCTGTTCCTTTGAAGCCTCTTGCCCTGCATGAAGAGAACAATAAACTCCCTTTCTTTACGACCACCTTTTTTTCTGTGTAAATAAAAGCCCCTCTTAACATGTTATTATACTTAAGATCATAATGTATATGCATTTTATTTAGTATCACAATTTATATGCATAATGTATATGCATTATATTTGTTAATATTTGAAGGAATATTTAAATCACCTTGAGTGTGTGCAGGGTGGATGTTTGAAATCAGCACTGAAAAGTGAAAAGAGAAAATTATTATTAGATTTAGTTGCTTCTAAATAGAACTACATAAATATCTTTCAAAACTTCTGAAAGGAATTTCACAAGAAAACAGTTTACATTGCCATTTGAAAAGTTTACACTGATAAAAAGTTTGAGAGAGAAATTAGCTCTTTTATAGAAGACTAATTCAAAATAGCAATCTATAAGCAGTGTCAATGGGATTTTGATACAACAGATTTTAGACCAACTGCATATTGTTAATGAGTAGAATTGATCAGCTCAACTCTTTCTATCATCTCTATTCTATCAGCTCAATCTATCTTAGGGTTGAAACAAAACCCCTGATCTATGTGCACAGCTAAGAATATCAATGTGATGCTGTCATAATACAACTGAAACAACAGAGACATTGAATCACAGATCTTATTTTGCGTGCCATCAATACTTCATAAGTGGTCAGTAATGTCACCACATCACATCACAAGTAAAGATATAGATGCACTAACTGCTGGTGAAGGTCTACTGAAGAAAACAAACTTAAAAAAATTTCAGAATATGATTAATAAATACACTGATCTCACTCAGCCACATGCAGCCCATGTGAGTATAATTCACTTTCACACACAGATATCATGAACTGGATTCAATACTAAGATTATTAGCAGCATGAATGAAAACAATACATAAGACGATGAAATACAGATGAACACTGATTCACTACATCATTACACAAAATAAAAAAAATAATGCATAAATGAGAAAATTATACTCACAGAGCATTAGAGGAAGTAGACTGATCTCCATACTGATCTATTAATGACACACAGTCAAACACAGGCTGTTTTATACTCAACACTTCCTACAAACAGGAAGGAAGAAAACGACTCCCCCGTAAAATGTGTCATTCTGTTTTTTTGTGATCATTTTTGAGAATATGGAAAATTATTTACTAACAAGTGATTTAATTTAGTGTGTGTGTGTGTGTGTGTGTGTGTGCAATCTTAAACACGGAAGGGATGCAAAGCTACATCAGACTGAATGAGAAGGGATTTATTTTAGTGCTGGATCTAAATTGTGGCTTTACGTGGATCGTTTTAAACCTATCGTCAGATTGCTCAAATAAGGTAATTTTGACTAAATGTTGTTGACTGTCTCAGAATGTGAGAAAAGGGAAGTATGAAGCCACAAATGTTACTAAAATTTCTGAATGATTTTGCAACCATCTGTTTATGGGTAATTTAATCATGTCTGGTCCATGGCCACTTTAACCAGAAATCATCAGTGCAAAATTAGTATGTGAGATGTGTACGTGACTGGGGGTCAATGTGAGTGATTTATCATCAGCTGTTGTCATCTCATGCCATCTGTGTGTGTATGAGGACCTTTGTCTAAGTGTGATAATATTAGATCTCTCTGTATTTCATTGACATGATGATCTCTGTAATTAAAATCAGAATGTAACTAAAACAAATTAATTTGGTCATATCAATTAATATCCATTGTTTAAACTACTTGTTTAAAAAATATTTGGCAGACCATCTAAATTGTAACCTTAATTTAATATTGTCATGTTTGCTGCCTTCTTGTCTGATTTGACTGTGATGCTGCTTGAATTTTAGGATTTATAATCAACATTGATTCCTGTCAGTGTGACATCAGTGTGATACATTTAATCAGAGGGAGACAACTGGCTGAATGAGCTTGAAATGTTTGACACATAGTCAGAAAATGTCTCAAGATAAACGTCTCTTACATGTCAGTCTTTATTTATTGGTTTCCCTGTCTTTCATCCAAAACAGGCCTATGTCTAATCATGTCATCTGTTTAATTTGATAACAATAAAGTGTAAATAAAATAAAATAAAAAATAAAATAAAAACAAAACAAAAATATGGGTAAAAAACAAAACAAAACGTCTTTGTATCAATAAAGCAGCGGATCGTGGGAAGCAGCAGTGACCGGAGATGAAGGACAGACAGATGTGTTCGTGTGCTTCAAGCTGACCAAAACAACGTCTAAATAAAAACCTCCGCAACTCCCTCAGCGATGTTTCTTTCATTTAACACATCACCAAAGTGCTTGTTAAAAACACGTTTGACACGTTCAAATATTTACCACTGTTAATACACAAAATTAGATGAAAAATACACGCAACCTTGTCTATTACCGTGCACACGCCGTGGATTTGATCTGACTGTGTTAAAATAAATGTTCAGTTGTAGCAATCTTTAGTCTGTAAATAATGTTTAGTGCCTCTACTCCTTGTATACGTTGTTTTTACTCAACTGAACTATTGTACAACTCCAATTTTATTCAAAATACGACAGGAGAAAACACAAGCACCGGTCGCTCGTGGAGGAGCCCAGACACTGAACAGAGCGAGTTGAGTCTACACGGTTCTCATGCGGTGGTTAAAATGCGCAGCGCCGCTCAGCAGCGGCTCAGTTGATCATCAGTTTGTGTTTGAGTCCAGATTCGATCAGAGAGATCATGGCAGATACCGCTCCAGCAGCTGTCGCGACTAAAGCGGCCAAGAAGAAACCAGCAGCTAAACGCAAGAGAACGGGCCCAAGCGTCGGCGAGCTTGTCGTCAAGGCTGTGTCCGCGTCGAAGGAGAGGAGCGGTGTGTCCCTCGCCGCCCTAAAGAAAGCGCTTGCTGCCGGTGGCTACGATGTGGAGAAGAACAATTCCCGCGTCAAGATCGCCGTCAAGAGTCTGGTGACTAAAGGTATTCTGGTGCAGACCAAAGGAATCGGCGCCTCCGGCTCGTTCAAACTCAACAAGAAACAAGCAGAGACCAAGACCAAACCCGCCAAGAAAGCCGCTCCTAAAGCCAAGAAGCCCGCAGCCAAGAAACCTGCCGCCGCTAAGAAGCCCAAAACCACAGCAGCGAAGAAGCCCGCAGCTAAGAAATCTCCGAAGAAGGCCAAGAAACCCGCTGCTAAAAAGGCAACGAAGAGTCCCAAAGAAAGCAAAGAAAACCAGACTCCTAAGAAAGCAGCCAAGAGCCCTAAAAAGACGAAGACAGCCAAGAGCCCTAAAAAAACCAAGGCAGCTAAACCCAAGACGGCAAAACCCAAAGCCGCCAAACCCAAAAAGACAGCAGCCAAAAAGAAATAATTTGGTTATTGCAAAAAAAAAAAGTGTTTTAACAAAACGGCTCTTTTAAGAGCCATTCCACCAATTCAAAATGAGAGCATTATTTCTGTTCAGAGTAACGTTGCATTTGGATGTTATTGATACGTGAATGTGAATATTCTGCTTCAAGTAAGACGTTTAACTTGAATCATTATTATGCTTAAAACCAATTCACGAGTTCGCACTAACATATAATAGGATTGAGCAATTTAGTAAGCACATTTGGCGTGCTGTCCGGAGGGAGGGCTCGAACCCGAGAACTCCTCCATCCCTAAAACTGGGACGAGAAACAGAATAAGAGTGAGGAGTTGGAGTGGAGGAGGGATGCTGTCGTGGGACAGAGGTAAGTTGGCTGTATATATATATATACACATTTGTATATATATAGTAGTGAGTGACGTTACATACAGCCAAGTATGGAGACCCATACTCAGAATTCGTGCTCTGCATTTAACCCATCCGCGCACACACACACAGTGAACACACACCCGGGGTGTGTGTGTATATATATATATATATATATATATATATATATATATATATATATATATAAATATATATATATATATATATATATATATATACATACACACACACAGGTCCTTCTCAAAAAATTAGCATATTGTGAAAAAGTTCATTATTTTTCCATAATGTAATGATAAAAATTAAACTTTCATATATTTTAGATTCATTGCACACCAACTGAAATATTTCAGGTCTTTTATTGTTTTAATACTGATGATTTTTGTATACAGGTCATGAAAACCCAAAATTCATATCTCAAAAAAATTAGCATATTTCATCCGACCAATAAAAGAACAGTGTTTTTAATACAAAAAAAGTCAACCTTCAAATAATTATGTTCAGTTATGCACTCAATACTTGGTCGGGAATCCTTTTGCAGAAATGACTGCTTCAATGCGGCGTGGCATGGAGGCAATCAGCCTGTGGCACTGCTGAGGTGTTATGGAGGCCCAGGATGCTTCGATAGCGGCCTTAAGCTCATCCAGAGTGTTGGGTCTTGCGTCTCTCAACTTTCTCTTCACAATATTCCCACAGATTCTCTATGGGGTTCAGGTCAGGAGAGTTGGCAGGCCAATTGGAGCACAGTAATACCATGGTCAGTAAACCATTTACCAGTGGTTTTTTGGCACTGTGAGCAGGTGCCAGGTCGTGCTGAAAAACGAAATCTTCATCTCCATAAAGCTTTTCCAGCAGATGGAAGCATGAAGTGCTCCAAAATCTCCTGATAGCTAGCTGCATTGACCCTGCCCTTGATAAAACACAGTGGACCAACACCAGCAGCTGACATGGCACCCCAGACCATCACTGACTGTGGGTACTTGACACTGGACTTCAGGCATTTTGGCATTTCCTTCTCCCCAGTCTTCCTCCAGACTCTGGCACCTTGATTTCCGAATGACATGCAAAATTTGCTTACATCCCGAAAAAAGTACTTTGGACCACTGAGCAACAGTCCAGTGCTGCTTCTCTGTAGCCCAGGTCAGGCGCTTCTGACCGCTGTTTCTGGTTCAAAAGCACACGCCTGTGCACGGTGGCTCTGGATGTTTCTACTCCAGACTCAGTCCACTGCTTCCGCAGGTCCCCCAAGGTCTGGAATTGGTCCTTCTCCACAATCTTCCTCAGGGTCCGGTCACCTCTTCTCGTTGTGCAGTGTTTTTTGCCACACTTTTTTCCTTCCCACAGACTTCCCACTGAGGTGCCTTGATACAGCACTCTGGGAACAGCCTATTTGTTCAGAAATTTCTTTCTGTGTCTTACCCTCTCGCTTGAGGGTGTCAGGTTGGCAGTCTTACCCATGATTGCGGTTTTGAGTAATGAACCAGGCTGGGAGTTTTTAAAAGCCTCAGGAATCTTTTGCAGGTGTTTAGAGTTAATTAGTTGATTCAGATGATTAGGTTAATAGCTCGTTTAGAGAACCTTTTCATGATATGCTAATTTTTTTGAGATAGGAATTTTGGGTTTTCATGAGCTGTATGCCAAAATCATCAGTTTTAAAACAATAAAAGACCTGAAATATTTCAGTTGATGTGCAATGAATCTAAAATATAAGAAAGTTTAATTTTTATCATTACATTATGGAAAATAATGAACTTTTTCACAATATGCTATTTTTTGAGAAGGACCTGTATATACACTGCTCAAATAAGGTAATTTTGACTAAATGTTGATTGACTGTCTCAGAATGTGAGAAAAGGGAAGTATGAACCCACAAATGTTACTAAAATTTCTGAATGGGCCGGCAGTTGAGCAAGGCACCGACCCCACAACTGCTCCCCGGGTGTGTGTTCATGGTGTGTGTGTGTGTGTGTGTGTGCACTTTGGATGGGTTAAATGCAGAGCACGAATTCTGAGTATGGGTCACCATACTTGACTGTATGTAACGTCACTCACTTCACTCACTCACTCACTATATATATACAAATGTGTACACATACATAATACATACATATATATATATATATATATATATATATATATACACACACACACACACACATGTACATGTGTACATATATACACAAATGTATATATATATATAATATATATATATATATATATATATATATATATATATATATATATATATATATATATATATATACACACACACACATATATTTTTGTGTACATATATACACAATGTATATATATATATATATATATATATATATATATATATATATATATATATATATATATATATATAATACACACACACACACACACACAAACACACACACACACACACACACATATATATATATATAAATATATATATATATATATATAAATATACACACACACACACACACACAAACACACACACACACACACACATATATATAATATATATATATATATATAAGGGGTTGCACGACTACTGATTTCTACTAGTCCGATTTCTTGTTTTAAAAAAAACATACTCGAGGTCTGAAGACTACTCGTGGGAACATGCTACTGTAAATTAAAAGACAAGAAATAGTTCTTATCAAGGTGACCCTATAATAACGCTTAATAATTCATAGATCAATGCAAAAATTACATATGTAAATTGTCAAAACTTTATAATTATGACATTACATATTTAAATTTTCATTTTAATTTACATACACAGCCAGTATTTTTGTATCTGTATTTTTATCTGTGACAATCACCAAATTATTCGTATCTGCATCCGTGTTAAAATAACCGGGTGGAACGTCGTACAGTTTACTTTGTGCCAAATAATGTTTAAGGCCTCTACTCACTGTATACGTTGTTGTTACTCAACTGAACTGTGTACAACTCCAATTTTTATTCAAAATACAGCCAGGAGGGGGGGACAAAGCACACGCACCGTCGCAGTGGGAGGAGCAGCCAGACACTGACTCAGAACGGAGAGTGTGAGGTAGGAGTCTACACGGTTCTCATGCGGTGGTTTTAAAATGCGCAGCAGCCGCTCAGCAGCGGACTCAGTTGATCATCAGTTTGTGGTTTGAGTCCAGATTCGAATCAGAGAGATCATGGCAGATAACGCTCCAGCAGCTGTCGCGACCAAAGCGGCCAAGAAGAAGAAACCAGCAGCCTAAACGCAAGAGAACGGGCCCAAGCGTCGGCGAGCTTGTCGTCAAGGCTGTGTCCGCGTCGAAGGAGAGGAGCGGTGTGTCCCTCGCCGCCCTAAAGAAAGCGCTCGCTGCCGGTGGCTACGATGGGGAGAAGAACAACTCCGCCTCGTCAAGATCGCCGTCAAGAGTCTGGTGACTAAAGGTATTCTGGTGCAGACCAAAGGAATCGGCGCCTCCGGCTCGTTCAAACTCAACAAGAAACAAGCAGAGACCAAGACCAAACCCGCCAAGAAAGCCGCTCCTAAAGCCAAGAAGCCCGCAGCCAAGAAACCTGCCGCCGCTAAGAAGCCCAAAACCACAGCAGCGAAGAAGCCCGCAGCTAAGAAATCTCCGAAGAAGGCCAAGAAACCCGCTGCTAAAAAGGCAACGAAGAGTCCCAAGAAAGCAAAGAAACCAGCGACTCCTAAGAAAGCAGCCAAGAGCCCTAAAAAGACGAAGACAGCCAAGAGCCCTAAAAAAACCAAGGCAGCTAAACCCAAGACGGCAAAACCCAAACCAAAGCCGCCAAACCCAAAAAAGACAGCAGCCAAAAAAAGAAATAATTGGGTTATTGTGCAAAAAAAAAAAAGTGTGTTTTACAAAAAAAACGCTACTTTAAGAGCCATCCCACCAATTCAAAATGAGAGAGCATATTTCTGTTCAGAGTAACGTTGCATTTGGATGTTATTTGATACGTGAATGTGAATATTCTGCTTCAAGTAAGACGTTTAAACTTGAATCATTATTATGCTTAAAACCAATTCACGAGTTCGCACTAACATATAATAGGATTGAGCAATTTAGTAAGCACATTTGGCGTGCTGTCCGGAGGGAGGGCTCGAACCCGAGAAACTCCTCCATCCCTAAAAACTGGGACGAGAAACAGAATAAGAGTGAGGAGTTGGAGTGGAGGGAGGAAGGATGCTGTCGTGGGACAGAGGTAAGTTGGCTGTATATATATATATACACATTTGTATATATATAGTGAGTGAGTGGAAGTGAGTGACGTTACATACAGCCAAGTATGGAGACCCATACTCAGAATTCGTGCTCTGCATTTAACCCATCCGCGCACACACACACAGTGAACACACACCCGGGGTGTGTGTGTTATATATATTATATATATATATATATATATATATATATATATATATATATATATATATATATAATATATATATATAATATATACCACACACAGGTCCTTCTCAAAAAAATTAGCATATTGTGAAAAAGTTCATTATTTTCCATAATGTATGATAAAAATTAAACTTTCATATATTTTAGATTCATTGCACACACCAAACTGCAATATTTCAGGTCTTTTATTGTTTTAATACTGAGATTTTGGCATACAGCTCATGAAAACCCCAAAATTCCTATCTCAAAAACTTTGCATATTTCATCCGACCCATAAAAGAAAAGTGTTTTTAATAAAAAAAAAGTCAACCTTCAAATAATTATGTTCAGTTATGCACTCAATACTTGGTCGGGAATCCTTTTGCAGAAATGACTGCTTCAATGCGGCGTGGCATGGAGGCAATCAGCCTGTGGCACTGCTGAGGTGTTATGGAGGCCCAGGATGCTTCGATAGCGGCCTTAAGCTCATCCAGAGTGTTGGGTTCTTGCGTCTCTCAACTTTCTCTTCACAATATCCCACAGATTCTCTATGGGGTTCAGGTCAGGAGAGTTGGCAGGCCAATTGAGCACAGTAATACCATGGTCAGTAAACCATTTACCAGTGGTTTTGGCACTGTGAGCAGGTGCCAGGTCGTGCTGAAAAACGAAATCTTCATCTCCATAAAGCTTTTCAGCAGATGGAAGCATGAAGTGCTCCAAAATCTCCTGATAGCTAGCTGCATTGACCCTGCCCTTGATAAAACACAGTGGACCAACACCAGCAGCGGACATGGCACCCAAGACCATCACTGACTGTGGGTACTTGACACTGGACTTCAGGCATTTTGGCATTTCCTTCTCCCCAGTCTTCCTCCAGACTCTGGCACCTTGATTTCCGAATGACATGCAAAATTTGCTTTCATCCGAAAAAAAAAAGTACTTGGACCACTGAGCAACAGTCCAGTGCTGCTTCTCTGTAGCCCAGGTCAGGCGCTTCTGCCGCTGTTTCTGGTTCAAAAGCACACGCCTGTGCACGGTGGCTCTGGATGTTTCTACTCCAGACTCAGTCCACTGCTTCCGCAGGTCCCCCAAGACTGGAAACTGACCTTCCCCAAAATCTTCCTCAGGGTCCGGTCACCTCTTCTCGTTGTGCAGTGTTTTTTGCCACACTTTTTCCTTCCCACAGACTTCCCACTGAGGTGCCTTGATACAGCACTCTGGGAACAGCCTATTCGTTCAGAAATGTCTTTCTGTGTCTTACCCTCTCGCTTGAGGGTGTCAGGTCGACAGTCTTACCCATGATTGCGGTTTTGAGTAATGAACCAGGCTGGGAGTTTTTAAAAAAGAATCTTTTGCAGGTGTTTAGAGTTAATTAGTTGATTCAGATGATTAGGTTAATAGCTCGTTTAGAGAACCTTTTCATGATATGCTAATTTTTTGAGATAGGAATTTTGGGTTTTCATGAGCTGTATGCCAAAATCATCATTTTTAAAACAATAAAAGACCTGAAATATTTCAGTTGGTGTGCAATGAATCTAAAATATATGAAAGTTTAATTTTTATCATTACATTATGGAAAATAATGAACTTTTTCACAATATGCTAATTTTTTGAGAAGGACCTGTATATACACTGCTCAAATAAGGTAATTTTGACTAAATGTTGATGACTGTCTCAGAATGTGAGAAAAGGGAAGTATGAACCCACAAATGTTACTAAAATTTCTGAATGGGCCGGCAGTTGAGCAAGGCACCGACCCCACAACTGCTCCCCGGGTGTGTGTTCATGGTGTGTGTGTGTGTGTGTGTGCACTTTGGATGGGTTAAATACAGAGCACGAATTCTGAGTATGGGTCACCATACTTGACTGTATGTAACGTCACTCACTTCACTCACTCACTCACTATATATATACAAATGTGTACACATACATACATATATATATATATATATATATATATATATATATACACACACACACACACACATGTAACATGTGTACATATATACACAAATGTATATAGATATATATATTATATATATATATATATAATATATATATAATATATATATATATATATATATATATATATACACACACACACACATGTACATGTGTACATATATACACAAATGTATATATATATATATATATATATATATATATATATATATATATATATATATATATAATATATATATATCTATATATATATATACACACCTACATACATGCATATATAAAATACACACACACATATATATCTATATATATATATATATAATATATATATATATATATACACACACACACACACACACACACACACACACACCACACCACACACATATATATATATATATATATATATATATAAGGGGTTGCACGACTACTGATTTCTACTAGTCGATTTCTTGTTTAAAAAATACTCGAGGTCTGAAGACTACTCGTGGTACATGCTACTGTGAATGAAAAGACAAGAAATAGTTCTTATCAATAAACGCTTATTAATTCATAGATCAATGCAAAAATTACATATGTAAATTGTCAAAACTTTATAATTATGACATTACATATTTAAATTTTCATGTAACAGCCAGTATTTGTATCTGTATTTTTATCTGTGACAATCACAAAATTATTCGTATCTGCATCCGGTTAAAACCGGGTGGAACGTCGTACAGTTACTTCATAAGATCGACTATCTTTTATCATAGTTATCACTGAACAAGTTATCACTGAACAAGTATGCCGTGACACATAGTATGCCGTGTTAAACTGAAATAATTATTCATTTCTAAATATATTTATCATGCAAGCAGAAAGATGTCATGACAAACGTTTAGTGATCATTTGGACTCGACTGAATTAATTCAATGCGCATATTTTCATTACGCAGAACTCAAGCGAGGCTTTTTGTGCACCTCACTAAATAAATGTGCATGTACCACGCAAACCAGCAAAAGTTAAAGCTGCAAACATGTAGGGCAAGTGGAAAATGTATCTGTATCGAAGTTGATTATTAGCCTACTCTTGAGAGCGAACTGGTTTGGTTTTTGAGAGACTGAGACGCGCAACGCGGCTGTTCTTCTTCTTCTTCTTCTTTTGTTTTTTATGGCGGTTGGCAAACCAACTTAACGGTGCATTACCGCCACCGACTGGGCTGGAGTGTGAATCAGGAGATATTGGATCTTTAAAAAAAAAAAAAAAAAAAATTTAATCCTACAGGCTAAGCCTGTGTCTCTAAGAAACTTAATAACAAATTGATGAATGTTACTGGATGCTTTCCCTAATAAACCTTGCATTGTAAAATTATTCTGATTGACACTTCTGAGAGACTGAAAAAGCTGGTTTCTTTCTTGGCTGTACTTTGTGCACTGAAATAAAATATGCTCTACAGTTTCTAAATGACTGCAATATTGGCAGTTCCCTGTTGGATGTTTCCCTATTATCTTCAATGAAGATAATTCTATTCTTAACCGTGTAATTATACTTTCTTCTCTTCTACTCCTACACTCTGTCCTTCCTATACCCACTTCTGGTTGTATATTATATAAATGCCTCCCTTTATCTTGATCCACCCAATACTCCTGCCATTTTGATCTTGCATATGCTTTAATGAATGTTTTAGCTTCAGATTTACTATATGGAACTTGTAATATTCTATTGTGTTTCAGTGTTTGTTTTGCAAGTTTATCAACCTCCTCATTCCCTTTCACTCCAACATGTGCAGGTACCCAGAGAAACCTGATTTTTTAAATCCTTTGCATTTAACTTGTGCAAAACCATACAAATTTTATGAATTATATCATTTCTTATAGATTTCCCAGTTTTTTATGCTTTCTAAAGCTGAATAACTATCAGATATAATCACTGAGTTATTTAACTCATTTCCCTCTACCCATTCCAAGGCCAACAAAATTGCAACCAGCTCTGTTGTGTATACTGATAAATTATCTGTTATTCTTTCCTGACATATTACCCCATTCTTTGGAATATATACTGCTGACCCAACGTGTCCTGTCTTTGGATCCTTAGAACCCATCTGTAAATATGAATGTATAGTCAGAGAAATGCATATCCAGATAATATTTAACAATATCCCTCACTGCTACTTCCTTTGACTTTCTTTTTATTTCCTTATGAATGCCTAAATCTACATCTGGTATAGGGAAAAACCATGGTGGAATAGGAGGGACTGAAAACCGTTGAACAGTACTGTAATTTATGTAACCCAATATTCTCAGCTTTCGCATCGCCAATCCACCCAAAACTTTTGTAATTGGACTTTCCATGTTCCCAGAAATCTTTTAAGATAGCTTTAGCTGGATGGCTATCAACTTGTCCCTTCACATTAATCCAGTATGCTAACATCAGTTGTACCCTTCTGATCCTCAAAGGCATCTCACCCATTTCCACTTGCATAGAAGATACCGGGGATTGTTTTAAAAAGATCCACTACATATCCTTAGAGCCTGAGCTTGCATGACATCCAATGTTTTGATATTAGACTCTGCTGATGACATATATGCTATACACCCATAATCAAAGACAGACCTCATTAGTGCCCAATAATATATTTTTTAAAGATGCCCTGCTTGCTCCCCATGCTTGTCCTGATAAACAGCGTAGGATATTAACAATCTTTTTACATTTATTAACCATTTTTTCCAAATGAATCTTCCATGTCAGTTTTTCATCAAACCACATCCCAAGAAACCTAATAATCTTCATTTGCTCAAGAGGCTGACTGTACAAATTTAAGGATACAGGTGTGATCTTATGCTTTTTTGAAAAACATATGACTTGTGTTTTTGACACTGATAATCTAAAAATCCCCATTTATTTGTCCATTTTCCACTTCCTTAATTGCCTCTTGCATTTTTGCTTTAACATAAGATTCATTACGGCCTCTAAACCATAATGCTCCATCATCAGCATACAGGGATTTTCCAATTTTCTGGTCAATATTTGAGAATATATCGTTAATCATAATATTGAATAATAATGGGCTACATACACTACCTTGTGGAGTTCCGTTCTCTACTGTATATACCTCAGAAAATTCTGCACCTACTCTTACCTGAACATTCCTATTAAACAAAAAATCCAAAATCCAATTGTATACTCTACCACCAATTCCTAATCGTTGTAATTTAATTAATAACCCTTCTTTCCAAAGCATAGCATATGCTTTCTCTACATCAAAGAAAAACTACTATTACCACCTCCCTATTAGTCTGTGCTTTCCTAATATCGGATTCTAAACATAATAATGAATCCATTGTACTTCGCCCCTTACGAAACCCACTCTGATATGGGGGAAAAAAGGTCATTACTTTCTAAATAATGGGTCAATCTATCTGTAATTAATCTTTCCATTATTTTACACAACTGCGATGTTAAGGCAATTGGTCTATAACTAGACGGGTCAGACGGGTTTTTTTCCTGGCTTTAAAATAGGTACTATAATTGCATGTTTCCACACTGATGGAAGCTGACCCATTTCCCCAAATTTTATTAAAAAATTTTTAGTACTATTTCTAGTGTCTCATCTGTCATATTTGCTACCATTTTGTAACATACCATGTCTTTTCCTGGAGCAGTCTGTTTTGCATTAAGGACTGCTTTTTTCAACTCAAACATATTTAAAGGTACATCTAATGGATTTCCCGAATGTCCTTTCTTTTTTAAAATATCTGGGAAACTTTCTAACACTTTCCTTCTATTCACTTGTGCTTCCTTATGAGGTTCTCAGAACTATGCACTTTCCTAAATGTTTGAGCTAAAACTTCAGCTTTTTCTAAATTCGTAACTGCCACTTTATCACCACTATTTAATACAGGTAATTCATAATTCCTTCTAACTCCTCCCATCCTCCTTATCATTCCCCATATATCAGATAACTTCACATCCCTTCCTATATCATTACAAAATTCCCTCCAGAAATTGCGTTTTTGTGTCTTAACTTGTTTTCCTAACTACTGCCTGCTTTCTTTTATACTCTATCAAAGCCTCCTGAGAATGATATTTCTTAACATATTTAAAAGCTTTGTTTCTTGCTTTAACTGCTTTACTGCACTCATCATTCCACCATGGTACATTCTTACCTTTCCTATTTCCTTTACTTTTAGGTATTGTTTCTTCAGCTGACAATATTATTTCATTTACTAATACACTATTAAACTCATTTATTCCTATTTCTTTATCCTCATTTTTTAAGTTTAAGACATTTTACTGCACAAATGATCTGAAACTGTTCCCAATTCGCTTTCTCTATTTTCCACCTTGGAATATTTTTAGTCCTTTCTTGACACGTCCCTGATCCAACTTTAATTAGAATAGGGAAGTGATCACTACCTATTGTAGTTTCCTTATCTACACTCCACGTACTAATACCTGCTATTGCACTGGATACAAAAGTTAAATCAAGTACTGATTCTGTATTGTTTATGCTGTTAAACCGTGTTCCCTCACCATTGTTAAGACATACCAAGCACTTATCATCAATATATTCTTCTAAAGCTAAACCATTTGCATCTGTACTGTTACTTCCCCATAATGTATTGTGTGCATTAAAATCCCCACACCATATTACCTCACTGAGTGGTGATCCCACAATATTTTCCAAAATACTTCCCTCTATTTTCCCACAAGGATTATAATAATTTATTACATCTATAGAACCTTTACTTGTCCATATCCTTATGATAATTAATTCATTCTTATCATTTACATTTATAATTTCATAGCTTAAACCATTTTGTATAAAAGTTACTAATCCTCCCCCTCTACCATTTTCTCTATCTCTCCTTATTGCTGAATATCCTTTAATAATAAAATCTAACTCCGATTTCAACCATGTTTCTTGTACACATATTATATTTGGTTTCTCTTTTAACTCATCTACATATTTCTTAAACTCTTGGCCGTTAGCTATTAAACTTCTAGCATTCCATTGTAGTATGCCTACATTTACCACCATTTAGTCTATACCAACATTGTGCTGGGTAGACTGAGTGTCTGTACTTAAGTTATCCCTAACTGTTTCCCAAACCATTCCTTTTATTCCCAAATATTTTTCAGCTGCTTTCACAATAATTTTAATCCTTTCGGTACGACTCGTTGTCTGTGCAGAACAGTTGATAACTTCAACCATAAAAATCACAAAATCATGTTTGCTGACAACTAAATTGTCTTTCCTTTTCTCTTCATCCTCTTCATTTATTATGTCATTTCCAATGCCCTCATTTAGTTTTGGTATTACATTCACTCTGGGGACCAGCTTTACTGCTTCAGAGTAGCTAATGCCTTCAGTTACCTTAATTCTTTGCACCTCTTTGGCTCTTTTACTAAATTCACAACCCTGGTATGCTGCACTGTGCTCCCCTCCACAATTGCAGCATTGATTGCGAGCTTTGTCACATTCATCATACTCATGGTCTCCTCCACACTTACTACACCTCTTTTTCCCTTTACATACAGCCGCGATATGCCCAAACCGTTGACATTTATAACATCGAAGTGGTGGAGGGATGTACAACTTAACCACATAACTCATAAAACCAACAAAAACCTTATCTGGTAATGTTTCTCCTTCAAACGTAAGCATAACTGATAAGCTGTCGCAAATGTCTCCAAATCTCTTAGTTTTTAAGTCTTTTAGCTTCACATACTTTAGCCTGCTTAATGTTTGCTATTATAGCATCCGTCTCTACATTTACCGGAATGACTGTAATGACTCCTCTGACTAACTTTTTGTCATTAGCCTTTGAACATTGCACTAGTTTACCATGAATTTTACTCATCTTAACTGCTTTTTTGAGTTGCTCTTCGTTTTTTACAAAACACCAGAAGTTGTCCATTTCTTAATATTTTTGCACTCCCTTACCTCTCCAATTTCTTTACTTAGACCTTTTGTAAGTTGTATCGGATTCCACTCTCTGAACGTGGTACCTTCTTGCCCCAACTTAACAAATACCTTATATTGTTCCCCACCATACTTTAAAGATGCACTTTCACCACAATCAGTTGTATTATTCTTTTTCTTTTTACTTTTATCCTCGCTGTCTTCCAACTCTCCAATGCTCCCCACCTCTCCTGTCTCACTTACTACGTCACTTCCTTCCTCCATCTCCTGACCATTCCCAGCCCAGCTGTTGCCATCCACCTTTTTTTTTTTTTTTTTTTTTTTTTTTTACATTTATTGAACCTTAACAAAAAAAGTCATTCGAAGTTTCAGATTTACAATCAAACCTGAGCGTACATACAATTATTACAACACAATATACATATTCACATCAGCAGGCAAGAAAAGTTGAAGCCTAGGTGAAAATAAAACTAAAAGAAAAAGAAAAAAATTAAATAAAATACAAATAAAATTAAATGAACAAATAAATATATAAAGTAGGGGAGTTGGACAATATTCAGTTTATAAAATCAAAGTCTTCCAATAAGGAGTACAAATACACTGCTTTAGGACTTTTCATCCTTCTCACGGTCTCCAAATATACTTTAAACTCCTCCTTAAAAACCACTAATTATGGAGGGATTTTGAAAAATTTACATTTGTGTATATAAAATTTCAGCAAAAGCAACACATTATTAATTACATAGGATACCTTTTTATCCTTTATTAATAGCCCAAATTTAATAAATTCCCACGACAGTATCAACCTTACAGGTATTCTTTGTTGCATCCATCTCAATGCATCATTCCAAAATTTGTTTACCAAACTGCATTGAAAAAACAAGTGTTCAACAGTTTCTATCTCTACCTTACATATTTGACATAAATTTGAATCCCCAACATTAAATCTCGTTCTTAAAAATTCTTTGTTGGATATATATGATTCAGAATTTTTAAAGTGCACCTCTTTACATTTAGGATTAACAGGAAATGAAAGAAAATTGGTCCTAATTTTACACACTTCTTTCTTCTCATAATGACGAAAAATGTAATTTCTTAATACCGGTCCTGGGAAACATTGATGTATTAAACAGTCTCTTAAGAATTTGTTTGAACATTTTCTGTCAACAAAGCTTACATTTTCTATAATAAGTTCTTGTACTTTAGGTATTATCCTTGAATGTTTCAGATGTTCACTTACTAATTTAAGCATCTGTAATGGAATATTCTTGATAATTTTTTCATACATTTTAGAAGAGCAACTTATATTGTATTTACCACAAAAAGCAACATGGCTTAGTATATTTCCCACATTGTCCACTAAATGTGTTAGTGACCATATGCCCTTCTGCCACCACTCATCAATAAACAAAGATTTTCTGTTCACAGTTTATACATCTGTTGTTCCAGATTGACATATTATGAGGGCTAAAATTATGCTTGAAAATCAATTTCCAGTATAATAATACTTGTTGATGGAAAGCAGAAAGTTTTACAGGGAGTTTCGAAAGTTCAAAGTCACATTGCAGCAGAAAACTTATGCCACCACATTTATTAAATACGATAGTAGGAATCTCAAACCAGAAAGAGGACTTATCATTAATGAAAGCCTGCAACCATCTAAGTTTAATGACCCCATTCATAATATCAAAGTCAATCGTTTTAAGACCTCCTTCTTCATAATCTTTAATCATGTCACTTTTACGTATATAATGACTTTTCATTTTCCATATAAAATCAAAGTTTAATTTGTTAACTGCCTTTATCCTTTTTGCAGAAACTGATAAAGAGAAACATGGATAGATGAATCTAGAAAGATTCTCTACTTTTGTCAATAAAATTCTTCCAAAAATTGTTATGTCTCTCTGCAGCCAAGTATTCATTATTAATTTACAACTATCCAAAGTTTTATCAAAATTTAAATGTTCTAAATTATCCATCCTCTTAGATAACCAGATACCTAAATATTTGACTTCATTTTTCACTGGGATATTGTATAATGTTACATTAGGATGATCATGAATGGCCAATAACTCACATTTTGACATATTTAGCTTTAAACCTGAAGCTTCTGAAAAAAACTTAATTAACTGAAGTGCTAGGGGTATTTGCTGTTCATTTCTTAAAAAAAAGAGTAGTGTCATCAGCAAATTGACTGACAATAAAATTATTACTTTCAAAATCAATGCCTAATATGGTTCCCATTTTGAGTAAAATAGACAACATTTCTGCTACCATAATAAATAATAAAGGAGAACATCCACAACCTTGCCTGATGCCTCTTCTAACCTCAAATCTTGGACATGTACCTTGAGTAAGAGCTACAGAACTGTTTATGTCTTTATAAAGCATTCCAACAATACTAATAAATTTAGAACCAAAACCAAAGTGTTTAAGAGTTTGAAAAATAAAAGAATGCTCCACCATGTCAAAGGCCTTATAGAAATCCAGAAATAAAATTAAACCATCCTCTTCAATTAAATGACCATATTCAACCAAATCAAAAACTAACCTGATATTATTATGAATTGACCTATCCTTTAAGATGTTGCCATCCACCTGACACGGAGTCAGTTTCCGTTTGCGCTGACGTCCACCCGCCATTTCCCACCAGTCAGCTCAAGCACCGAGACCTGGTTTCGCTTCAATCAGCCGTCTCTCAACGCGGCTGTTTGATTGGTGAGACCATTTTGAAGGCTCAGGAAACCTTTGCAGGTGTTTTGAGTTGATTAGCTGATTGGCATGTCACCATATTCTAATTTGTTGAGATAGTGAATTGCTGGATTTTTGTTAAATGTGAGCCAAAATCATCACAATTAAAATAACCAAAGACTTAAACTACTTTAGTCTGTGTGCACTGAATTTATTTAATACACGAGTTTCACAATTTAAGCTGAATTTCTGAAATAAATGAACTTTTATTTAGGGGGCGGAACATTTGGCAAATAACGCTGTAGCACTTATATTATTGCACTGGTTGGCTATTAACTGTGAGCAGACAGAGTGTCAATCAATGCATTGGAGAATACGACGAACATAAATAAAGAAACGAAGTTGCTTGTCAGATTTCCCTAACAAGCAGCCATATATTTTAAAATAAGACCAAAATAAACACAACCCGCGACTTGGCAAATCTCTGTTTGAGGCGAGGGTTGTCGGCGGAAGAAAGGGGGATGGGCTTGAAGTTCGGAGGGAAGTTCACTGATTGGCTTGGAACGTATTCAGACTCCAACCAATAGGAAACTAGCACGCTTTCTTTTAAAAGTAACGTCGCAGTTGTCTCTATTATCATTCATTTTATGAGTTGTGTTGAAGCAGTTTTTTTTCTGCAATGAGTGGAAGAGGCAAAACTGGTGGAAAGGCCCGCGCTAAGGCCAAGACTCGCTCCTCCAGAGCTGGGTTGCAGTTCCCCGTCGGTCGTGTTCACAGGCTTCTCCGCAAAGGTAACTATGCCGAGCGCGTCGGTGCCGGTGCTCCGGTGTATTTGGCCGCTGTGCTCGAGTATCTCACGGCTGAGATTCTGGAGTTGGCTGGAAACGCCGCTCGGGACAACAAGAAGACCCGTATCATCCCCCGTCACCTGCAGCTGGCGGTGCGCAACGACGAGGAGCTTAACAAGCTTCTGGGCGGCGTGACCATCGCTCAGGGCGGCGTGCTGCCCAACATTCAGGCCGTGCTACTGCCCAAGAAAACCGAGAAACCAGCCAAGACCAAGTAAACTGAAGTTTCTCTTCAAACCAAAGGCTCTTTTAAGAGCCACCCATTTTCTCTGTGAGAGAGCGATTTCTTTCTTTCAGTTGGTATAAATCTTTTTTTTTTTTTTTTTTTTTACGGTCTGTGGTATAAAAACAGTTTGAAGGTTTTATTTGATTTAAAACAAATGTTCTTTCAAAAAGTGGCGTATTTTATTTGAGATTTCATTTAAATGTTTTCATTGAGTTATATTTTTAAGTTTAGTGAAAATGTGGTCCTTAAGCAATTTTAAAGTAGCATGCAATATTTCATTTAAATTCTGCAGTACTACACAGTTAATTTAATGTGTATTATGAAAATGTTCTTGACATGCCCAGATGTATATAAACTGATATACTTATAAAATATTTAGATTGCGGTATTAATTCCAAAAGGCCTTTATTCTATACATTCAGTAAGATTAATAATAAAAAAAAATCACATTATCTGGTACAAATTTAAGACTGTTTTTGACGTTCAATGGCGGTTGGCAAACTAGTGCATATTCCGCCACCTACTGGGATAGAGTGTGAGGCATTGATAGAAGAAACAGGAGGAAAAAAACGTAATACCCCCTACCTTTCTATATTTTCTGTTGCTTTTAAAAAAAAAAAAAAACAAGAGCTTCGTATCCTTTGAAAGAACTGTTAAGTATATTCGGCAAAGTTAAAAAATTTATTCAACCAGAAATCAAATCGTTTTTGAATCGAATTCTTTCCCTTTCATGTGCCATACAACTGATTATTACATGCTCTACAGTTTCTGGAATCCACATTTATTGCACTGACCAGAACCATGTTCCCCTATCATTTGAAGTGATTTGTTGAGGGCAGAATGACCAATCCTCAGACGAGAAAATACTGTATCTTCCTTTCTGTTGCCATAACTAATTCTAACTAAATCAGCTTGTTTTTGTATATTATACAAATGGCGACCTTTATTTTATCCCACCTCTCCTGCCACGTATTTTTAATAGCTGTTTTAATTAAGCTTTTCATTTTAGACTTACCCAAAGGTATTTCTAAATCAATAACATTATGTTTAAGGGCCTGTTTTCGCCTATTCTTATTTCATACAAAGTGAACAAGAATGCAGGGCGTTAAGGCAGGAACCACAAACTGTCGTTTCTTGTTTGAAAACAGGAGACGCACATTCATTGGTCAACTGTCATTTAGAGGACCCAGACAAAAACCAATCAAAAACCACCGAATCTACGCCGTCCAATGAGAGCATGGCAGCCCTAGATTTAAAACAAGTGTTGTGGGCTAGCACGTCTTATTCTAATTTCTTACTTTTTGAAGCAGTATTTTTCTACTGTGCCATAATGGCAAGAACCAAGCAAACCGCTCGTAAATCCACCGGAGGTAAAGCTCCGAGGAAGCAGCTGGCTACTAAAGCTGCTCGTAAAAGCGCTCCATCTACCGGTGGCGTTAAGAAACCTCACCGTTATAGGCCCGGTACCGTAGCTTTGAGAGAGATTCGCCGTTATCAGAAGTCCACTGAACTGCTGATTCGCAAACTACCCTTCCAGCGTCTGGTGAGAGAAATCGCTCAAGATTTCAAGACGGATCTGCGCTTCCAGAGCTCAGCTGTCATGGCGCTGCAGGAGGCTAGCGAGGCTTATTTGGTCGGTCTGTTTGAGGACACCAACTTGTGTGCCATCCACGCCAAAAGACATCCAGCTGGCGCGCCGCATCCGCGGAGAGCGCGCTTAAATCTAGTTACATCAGCCATACAAACCCCAAAGGCTCTTTTAAGAGCCACTTCGATGTTTCTCTGAAAGATGATTTCCATTGAATTACGTTAAATTTATGTATAAAGGGCGTTTAACTTTGGTGTGTTCAAATCTAGATTTTTTTTTTTTTATTTAATTGTATGTCAGCTGTATACTAAAACAATCTATATCGACATGTAATGCGCATAATGAGAGAAAATATTCTACAGCTAAAAAAACCCAAACAAAACTGAAACCAGCTCTTAGTTCATAGCAGGAATGGTACTAACTGTGTTGGAGACGTCCCTGGCCTGTGGAAATTGTCCTTAAACGTTTCTTTTCTGCTATCTTATGACATTCTTTACTACTAATTTTAAAAAGCCTTAGAAGAAGCTTGAACATTGAACACTTGTGTCTGTGCTTCATTTTTTCATATGGCCGTATATACTCCTGTGCGAGGGGCGAAAAGGGTTACATTTTCTAGATTATTCGACAGTCAATCTAAAAGCTGTCAAAATGTTTGTTCGGTCCTGCTAACGGAAGTGGATATGCTCGAATTCGTGTTAAGAAGTAGAGTTTGTTTTATTTGCAGATATATTGGAAGACCTATTGGAAGCATTGGAAGACCTAGATTTGGGTGGCGTTTAGTACCGCCCATGATTGTGCTTTCAACTAGGTCCTGTAAGCAAGCATAAGAGCTTCGCCTCTAAGTTGTCGTATGCGTATATTGTTGTAAGAAGATTAGACGAAATGTCTGGTAGAGGAAAGGGCGGTAAAGGACTCGGAAAAGGAGGCGCTAAGCGTCACCGGAAGGTTCTTCGTGATAATATCCAGGGAATCACTAAACCCGCTATTCGTCGTCTTGCTCGTCGCGGCGGCGTCAAGCGTATTTCCGGGTTGATTTACGAGGAGACGCGCGGTGTGTTGAAGGTGTTTCTGGAGAACGTTATTCGCGATGCTGTGACCTACACTGAACACGCTAAAAGAAAGACCGTCACCGCTATGGATGTTGTTTATGCTCTGAAACGACAGGGACGCACTCTGTATGGATTCGGAGGTTAAGATACTCCTAGAGAAAACAAAACCCCAACGGCTCTTTTAAGAGCCACCCACGATTTCACACAAAGAACAAGTTTCCAATTGGTTAAACCATTGGTCTTTGAAAATATTATAAGTTAAATTTTATTTTTTAATAAATTGATCGTGTTGAAATGTAGTGGAAACCTGGTCATCTGAAATTCCGCCAGAGCATGTGGGCTGGCCCGTAACTAAATGCCTAAAGAAAGAATTATAGTAGATTTTGTACACTACAGCGGTCTAACAGCGCACTTGTAAACCGTCTGTGTTAATACAAATAACAACAACTACAGTGCCAAAAAGAGGGATTTTCTCCGATTTAATTTCAGTGGGAACATCTCTACAGTATTATTGTAATTGCATTTATTGAAAACATTTATATGAAAGCGGACTTGTGACATTGTGTTGTATGTTTTTAAGTCGGTAAGTGGTGTTAAAAATGGTATTTGCAAAATATTTGGTGTGTGGGTCGCTTTTTAGTTCCAATAACCCGCCTGTTAAAATGTTACAGTAACAGAATCTGCAGCGTCCGTACAGTTACGTTCCTGTGTGTGTTATGCATGTTTTTGAATGCAATAACGAACCATGAAACTGTTCGCAGTATTTCACATATTAATACATACCTCCCGGAAAATGCTGGAAAATTAAACAAAAACACATATTTGAATGGGGGATGGTATCATAAGGCGATGGGCGGGATTTACGTTTTAAAGAATCTGATTGGCTTTAATACGGATCAGAGAAAGTAATGTGGCCAATGAACTCAATGACCAATGGGTATGTCCATGGAGATACGCAATCACAAACAGACATTTTACCTTTATAAATTAGTATAGGGAAGTGCATAAAAACCTATGCGCTCTAACGTGAAAGTATTGAAGTTTGTCCATCTCTAAAAGGAGCATTATACCTGAACCAGCGAAGTCCGCGCCCAAGAAGGGCGTCACTAAGAGCGCCGGTAAAGGAGGAAAGAAACGCAAGAGGTCCAGGAAGGAGAGCTACGCGATCAACGAGTACAAAGTGCTGAACCAGGTTCATCCTGACACCGGCATCTCCTCCAAGGCGATGGGCATCATCAACTCTTTCGTCAACGACATCTTGGAGCGCATCTCCGGTGAGTCTCGTGTCGCTCACTACAACAAGCTCCAGCATCACATCGAGAGAGATCCAGACCGCCGTGCGTCTGCTGCTGCCGGGGAACTGGACAAACACGCAGAGTCTGAGGAACAAAGACCGTCACCAAATACACCAGCTCCAAGTAAAGCTTTATCTCATCAACGAAACCAAAAGCTCTTTTAAGAGCTACCCATATTATCTTTAAAAGAGATCTTCAGCACTTAAACCAAAGACTTTGTTCTCTGAAGACGTGAGATTTTATTTAGACTAAGTGGTTCATTTAGTGGGTTTTGGAAAAAATGAAGAAATGGATGTTGCGTTCCATATAACAAGCGAAGCAATTTAATCTTAATGGCACTTTTTCATCAGCACAGGGTTTCTGCATCCGTCTACAATTTCAAAAACAAACGGCCTCTGTTTTGAGAAGATTAATACATTTTAAGAGGCCATTTCTCTAAATATGGACAACTTGAGGAACCTTTTTAATCGTCTTACCCAACAAACACAGAATGTTCCCCTAACGTTCCCATTAGGTTCCCATTTGGTTACTTTTTTGGGAACCAAATAAGAGCGTTCTAGGAAGGTTCCCTGCAGGTTATTTTTAGATTTTATTCTTATAACCTAAAGAGAACGTTCCCTGTGGGTTATTTTCAGATGTCATAACCATGTAAACTAATTAAAACTTTGCAGATGTTTCTGATTATTTTAATGCTGAAATGTGTATTTTTTTTTTTTAATCAAACTATTTTTGCAGAATTTCCTGTCTGAAATAAGCTTTTAATAAAGTGTAGACAAAGTAGACAAATCGCATTATAATGATACTATAATTCCTACTTTATAGCTGAAATGAAGCCAAGGTTAAGCATAGTCTGAAAAGCATGCCATAAACGCTGGGTTTGTTTCTATCTTTCATTACTGCGCGCCTCTGATCTGCATATGCTTTCTCCTGTCTTCCACATGAAGCCGCGCACACACATAATTTAAAAATTAAGTCATTTTGTTTTACTGACTGACTAGCATTCGTTTATTGATCTCTTTATTGAAGAAATACTTATTAATATATACAAGAGTAAATATTGTGAATTTATAGGGATTTTACACGTCTAATTGAGGAGAACATTAACCGAGAGTTAAAAGTCATTGTTATATGGTGCTTAAGAAGCATAAAATCTGGGATATTATATGGTACATGGTAGTTAAACTGATAATAAAGAGCTGATAATTCAGTCTCATTTAATGCGCCTTATGATGGTTAAATGTGCTCTGATTATCTTTAATGATTAAACAATAGTTTAAAACAAGACCTGGTTTAGTACTGATTATTAAGGTACATATCCGTCCGTCTTCCATGCCTCTAATTCTACTGGACGCAGGAGTGCTGGATGATTACTCACTTACAGCAGCCGTATAGTAATAAAGATGTAAGCAGAACGTTCTGGGAACCTTCAGAGAACTTTCTGGGAACGTTCTCGGAATGTAAATAGAATCTCCCTTTTGGTTAGGGGATTGTTCCCGGAACCTACCGATAACGTTCTGGGGAAAGTTCCCACAACATTCTGGGAACATTCACAGATGGTTCCCAGAACGTTCCCCTAACCTAAAGGGAATGATCTATCTACGTTAAGGAAACTTTCCTGGCTAACCAACAGGGAACATTCTGGGAACCAAAAACTAACATTCCCAGAACGTTCTGGGAACCAAAAATTGTTAGTTGGGTAAGGCCCGTTCACACAAAGCACGATAACTATAAAGATAACGATAAAGATATAGTTCTAAAAATCATTCTCAATATTAAAGAATAGCAGAGTCCACACTACAACTATAACGATAAAGGCAAAGAGAAACGTTGGCATAATTGGAATAATTTTCAGAACGAGCAAATGAAGGATAAAAACATTGACAGCCAATCAGAATCCATCCTGCTAAAAATTTAAAGCGGCAGACCCACGTGCGCTTAGAACAAACAGACGATATCGTTCGCTGGTGTGGATGCTAATATTGTTATCTTTATAGTTATCGTTCTTGGTGTGAATGGGGCTAAGTCAATTAGTTTTCTCAGTAAGAAAAAAAAGACATATTTGACATTGTTTTTGGATTAGACGATGAATTACAACGGATGATACACATGCAAGACAAACCAAGATATTTATTTACTTCTATAATGCTACACATTAATTTCATTTATTCATTTATACAGAATATGTGACACAGAATAAAACTTTTGTAATTAATGTTAACTAAATATTTAAGTGATCTAAAAACAGGCAACTAGTGACCAAAACCAACAAAATCTATTTTTTTTTTTTTTTGATGAGTATATATAAATGAGGATATAAAAGCAGAATAACACATTAAAATATAAGTGATATAAGGTAAATCAAATATGTTGACAGAAATAACAGTTTGATTAATATTCAGAATTTTTAAAGCTTCAGGTTGAAGTTTCTTCTCTCACTGAATACTGGCTTTGGTCTTCAGCAGATGGAACTGTAAAATACACACACACAAAAAATATTTTTTTAGTTTGTAGAAAATACAATGTTAGAGAGAGAGAGGCGATTCAGACAGAAGTTTTACCTCTCGCTCTGCAGCATTTGAAAAGCAGCACGACTGTGGCCAGCAGAAACATACAAGCTGCCAGAAGAGAACTAAGAATCTTGAAGACAGAAATCTGACCTGAACGTGACACTGAAAAACAGATGAACAAGCAAACAGAAGCACATTATTGAACAATATAATCTCTCTATAAAAGGCCAAATTGACATAAGTATAACTTCTGCACAAACTAAATTGGCTTAACATTACGTCTTCACATGTAACATCAGTGTTTCTTCCTTAACACTAATAGACAATGCTAAAAAAAGAAATGTAGGCCTGTAAAATTAGCACTTTTGTTTGCCTGTATATTGATTAATGAAAAATTATTTTGATGGTCATAAGGGGATACACCAATCTCCTCTTCACTCCAAAAATACTGTACTTGACATGAGCACATTCAGATTAATTCCTAGCTGATTTTGAATGGAAAATAATTTTATTTATGGAAAGAATGTCACTAAAATGTTTGATCAGATTTTATTTCAAGGCTGTTGAGTGATAATATTGATTTTTTGGCTCTGGATAAAGAGGAAGGATGTGTGTTGAGGTACCCCCTAGCACAGACGCAGGCTGCAGGGGGTGACAGGGAGATGTCCCTGACACTGTCCCGCCACCAGGAGGCGTTCCGAGAGTAAAGGGGCGAAACGTCAATGAGTGATGGTACCCGGCTGATGACCCTGCAGCCTGCCAGTTCATAGGCACCGGAGGAGGTGTGTCAGGCAGCAATGCCCTAGCAGGTAAAGACCTACCTGTGTAACAATTGCATTTTCTGATACTGTGAATAGAACAGTTGGAGTCCAGGGAAGATTGGAGGGCGGTGGTGGGGGGATGGTAACCCAACCCACTAGTCTCTATAAAAGACACACAAAGCTCACCACAAAGACGACAAGTAAAAGACAACCCGCAGGCCCTTTGAGAGGTGGGTGAAAGATGGGCCTAATCAGATGGATCACATGGAAACGACAGGAATGGACAAGGACAATGAAAAGAACCTACGGACGTGTGGGTACGGGTGGGAAAAGGTGACCACAGTAAGAGGCCTCCGAATCCACCAGGAGAAAATAAAGTGTGGTGGGAATATCCCGCAGCAACCTTGCACTGCTACAGCAGATAAGACAAGAGGGACCAAAAGCCAGGGCAAAGTCCACAGTGCTAAAGGACCCATTGATGCTGGGGGAAGCAAGGCAAAGCAGAAGGAAGGCCCCATGGAGGAGGAGGTTCTGGACTGTGGGCACTGAGAAGATTCATCAAATTGCCCCAAAATGACAGAGCCAAGAAGCACAGAGACGACACCATTTAGGAGGAGCAAAATCAAGTGGCCAAAGACCAGTGAGGCATCAGTGGGGCAGAATTAAATTCAGACCTCAGTGAGGTTCTGCAGAGGTCTCTGTGGGGGAGTGTGGAGTCCAGGCTCAACCTGTTCGAAGACATTCTTTACCAGGAATGCAAAGACAGGTTTGGAACACTTACCAGCTTGAAATCCTCCATGCAAAGAGAAAAGGGGAGGAGAGAGAGAGGGTCTTAAAGTGCTATGGATCAAGATCAGGCAAAGGCTAGCCAGTTTTCAAAGGGCGGAGCGCATCCAAAGGAGGAGGAGGAGAGAAAAAGCTGGAGGAGTACATCAGGAGGCAGTATAGTGACCCAGTGAGAAATAAGCCCCTGGGTCTACCAAGCTACCTGCCTCAGCCAGGTCCCCCTGTGTCTAAGTTCGATATCCTCCTGCCAAAGCTCAGTGAAGGTCGAGACGTGGTGAGAAAGGTCAAATCCGCATCAGTCTCTGGTCCCAATGGGCTACCCTGTAAGCTATACAAGAATTGCCTGGCAGTTCTAAAGCAGTTGTGGATCCTCATGTAAGCTGCTTGGAAAAGGCAAATCATTCCAAAAGCATGGTGAAGAGCTCTGGCTGTCTTCATTCCCAAGGAGAAAGATTCCAGTGAAATTGGCCAATTCCTGAACATCGCCTTGCTCAATGACGAAGGCAAGATATTCTTCTCTGTTCTTGCAAGAAGAATGACCAACTTCTTGCTGGAGAATGGATATGTCGACACCAGCTGCCAGAAAGTGGGAGTCCCTGGCTTCCCAGGGTGCATGGAACACTCTTCAGTAATCTGGGAGCATATCCAATGGGCCAAGCGGGAAAGATCTGATCTGCATGTTGTGTGGGTTGATGTGGCGAATGCATACGTTTCAGTACCCTACCAGCTCCTTAATTACACCACTGAGTTTTTCCATATGCCTTGCAGTATCAGGAGCCCCTTAACAAATGACCTTAAGGACCTGAGGGTGGCCTTCTCCCTCCAGGAGTTCACAACCGGATAGCAACAGTTAGAGGCGGGCATTGCCGATATCCCCCATCCTCTTCATGGCTGCATTTGAGGTAATCCTCATTGGGGCAAAGCAAGTGGTGGGAGGAGTCAGACTGTCATCTGGCCAGAGACTCCCCCTCCTGAGTGGCTACATGGATGACATCACCAGCCTTCTGCCAACAGCCCCATGTACTGCAAGGCTGCTGAGAACTAATGTCCTGGGCAAGGATGAAGATCAAACCTGCCAAGTCCCAAAGCCTCTCCCTCAGGAAGGGAGTTAGATGTGAATGCACCATCTTCACGGTTGGCGAGAGAATCCCCCTTCTTGCTGACCAGTAGTGATGCGTGGGTCGACTCATAACCCACGGACCCTGCGGGTCGGGTTGGGGCGGGTAAAGAAATTGGCACTTTATTTGCGGGGCGGGTTGGGGCGGGTCATTAAAAACAAAATAAAAAATTCATGTATGTTGCGTGCAGTTCCCTGCAGCCTATATTAAATATTTGGAATATATATTTTTATGGCGTTATTTTACTGACAAATGTTGAGAGCACATTATTGTAGCATGAAAGCACATTAATACAATGCGTGAGCGCAAATCTCTCCGCTCGCGCACAAATTTTCTTTGCTCTTGCACAAAACCGGACGCGTGCGCTCAGATATACGCTGCTCGTCCAAAAACAGTGCGCACACTTAAAACGTGTCTCTCCTCTCGATCAAACTGTGTCCTGTGCACGCTCAAATCTCTCTGGGTTCATGCGCTGTAGATATAAATTCTACGCACTTGAATTAAACGTTGTCAAAAGTTATCAACCAATCAGATTTCAAAGATGGATCTGTAATTTCCATAAAATTTAAAAAAACTAGAAAAAAATCATGATCAAACAAAAAAAACAAAAAAACAAATTAAACATAAAATTAAAACCCTTCTGAACAATTTATCTAAACAAACATAAAAAGCATATGATTCTTTAAATTCATGGGGTCATATAGGCCAATATATATTGTGTACTTGGATTGATGTAGCCTATATATAGCCTATAGCAAGTCTGCTTTAAGACTGAACTATTTAGATATTGGTCAGATGCACCTTTCCCTAAACCTATAAATGGGGACCAAATATACATTTTATTTAATTATGAAATAGTTAATTAATAATTAATATGAAATTTTCATATTTGCCAGAACATTACTACATTATATTCTATGGGTTTAATGCATTTGCAAACAATGTAATTACATGTAACTATCACTATCATATCATAACTGTATATTCACTGTTTTAAAAAAGAGTGCCATTAAATGTATAGCTAATATTAAGTGGATTTTCATGGAAAAAATTCTGACCTCAAAACAACACTGGATTTAAAAATAAATAAATCACACAATTAGAGCATTTATTGTTATATAAATTTATTGTTTTATATATACACACACACACACAATATACATTATATATATATATATATATATATATATATATATATATATATATGTACATTAAATTGATTGGTTGATAACTTTTGCCAACATTTTATTCAGGTGCGAAAAGAATGAATATCTACAGTGCATGAGCCCAGAGAGATTTGAGCGTGCACAGGACACAGTTTAAGCGAGAGGAGAGACACGTTTTAGGCAAGAGCAGCGTATATCTGAGCCTGTGTCCGGTTTTGTGCGAGATCAATAAAATCTGGCCGCGAGCGGAGAGTTTTGCGCTCACGCATTGTTTTAATGTAATTTCGCGCTCTCGACATTTGTCAGTAAAATATCGACATATTTTTTAATATTTTATTAGGTTCTTTGATAAGGTTACAATACGAAGGTCTACGTAGCAACGTAACTTGTGTGATGTTCCCGCCGGTCCGGTCGGGTAAAGAAATTTTACTTTATTTGCGGGGCGGGCCAAATAATTTCAGAAAAGCGGGACCCGCTGGTTGGAAAAAAATACGACCCGCGCATCACTACCGACCAGCCCATCAAAAGCCTTGGCCGACAATATACAGCAGAGCTATCTGACAAGCAAGCAGGGAAAGCTGTGGTGAAGCACCTGATTGATGGCCTGTCGAGGACTGCCAGCTCCCAGAAAATCTCAAGGCCTGGTGTTACCACACCATACTTTGCCAGAGGATAATGTGGCCACTTAAACTGTGCGAGATCCCAATTTCTATGGTAAACAAGTTGGATGGAAAAGCCAATTCGTTCATCAGAAAATGGTTGGGGTTGCCATGATGCTTATCTAAAACTGGTCTTTTCAGAAGAAACATGGTCCAGCTGCCCCTACAGTCAATCACCATGGGCTGCAAACAGGAAAAGGCTAAGCTTGTGATGAAGTCCACCGACCAGTCAGTGAGGGATGTTTACATCAGGATCCGCACTGGCCCCAAATGGAAAGGCCATGCCGAAGCTGACCAGGCAATAAGCAGGCTGCAACAAAAAGTGGTGATCGGAAGAGTCCAAGCAGGAAGGGCAGGCCTTGGACATGGAGAAGTCCCAAAATTCTGGTTCAAGGCCAGAGGAAAGAGAGGAAGGAGCTGGTCATTGCCGAGGTGAGAAACATAGAGAACAGGCATCAAAAGATCAAGGCAGTAGCCCAGGGGCATCAGGGGAACGTGGGAGAGTGCAGTTGCTAGGAACATCAGCTTGGCAGATCTCTGGAAGATCCCACAGGCAAGGCTCAGTTTCTTGATTAGGGCAACGTACGACACACTGCCATGTCCACCGAATCTGAGCCTGTGGCTTGGCAAGGAGGAATGCTGCTCTCTATGCAACACCCCGAGTGCAAGCCTTCATCATATCCTGTCAGGGTGCAAGACAGCACTCTCCCAAGGCCACTACAGATGGCGGGATGACCAGGTCCTTGGGAGGCTGGCAGAGATCCTGGAGAGCCAGAGGCAGGAAGCGAGTAGAGGGCATTCAGCACCAGCAGACTGTTACATCCAGTTTGTTCAAGAAGGGGGAGGTGGCACAAGCACCACTCCAAGAGTGCCATGGAGACAGACCCTCTTGACCCAGGATTGCAGCATAAGAGTCGACCTTGACAGGAAGCTCCAATTCCCCACTGAGGTCACCAGCACAAGCCTGCGCCCAGACATTTTGATGTGGTCCAGCTACTCCAAAACGGTACTCCTTGTTGAGATAACCATTCCGTGGGAAGCAGGGATGGAGGCTGCATGGGAAAGGAAGAGGTTGAAATACAATGATCTCGCAGCTGAGTGCAGGGAGGCGGGATGGAAAACCACCATTTACCTGGTAGAGGTGGGATGCCGCGGCTTTGTGGGTACATAAGCTGTTCACCTCATGAGAGAGCTGGGAGTGTCTGGATCACACTTTAGGAAGGCCCTCAAAGATCTGGCTGAAGAAGCCAAGAAGGGTAGCTTTTGGCTCTGGATAAAGAGGAAGGATGCGTGTTGGGGCACCACCTAGCACAGACGCCTGCCAGTTCATAGGCACCAGAGGAGGTGCGTCAGGCAGCAATGGCCTAGCAGGATAAGACCTACCTATGTAACATTTGAATTATACAATGTTGGTAATGAGGTGATGCTTTCACTTGTAGTTGGCTACAATAACAGAACAATATTAAGTATATTTTGCATATGATTTGATACATTTTTGTTATGTGAAATAATGAACAGCTGTCAGTAACTGATTGATCATTATTGAAATTGAATCAGCGGACAGTGACTGAACTCCACAGACTCTCACCTCTGACTGAGATCCAGCTGTGCAGTGACTGTCCTCTCTCTGTTTTACAGTAGTAGAAACTCTCGTGTGACTTTGAGACAGTGGTGATGTTCATCTCTCCTGTTGTCTGATGCTGGACGAGTGATCCATCTTTATAGAAATCAGCTCTGAGGATCGGGGAGTTTGTAGATCGATGTAAACAGTGTAGAGTCAGAGTATGTCCCTCAATCACAGGATCAACAGAACTCTCCAGAATCACATCACCATCTACACAACACAGGAAATGTGTGCTTACTACTAATATTAAGAATATATCAAACAATATAAAACAATTCATAAGCAAAAATACAGTGAATTGAATTGTACTTTTTATACTAGTCTACATTTTGATTTATTTTGAGCGGCATTTAATGGCAGGATCATTTCACAAGAAACTCATTCAGTCATGTTGTGCTGAGAAACAGGACTCACCATAAACAGTGATGTTTAGGGGATGACGTTTCTCTCCAGATTCAGACTGACACCAGTAAACTCCAGAGTCAGATGTGCTGAGAGAGATGATTCGACATCTAGATCCTGTTTGTGTTGAACAATCTTCTGTGTTTCTGTTTGTGTATCTTCTCACTGTCCATCCAGCAGAGTTCCTCTGATCCTCACAGCTCAGAGAGAGAGAGTCAGTTGAGAAGTGTTGACTTCTGCTGGGACTGACCACCAGAGACACTGAAGGAGAAACACCTGAGACAGAAATGGAACTTAATTATGCTGTTTGTGTCATTTGAGATCCACTTACAAAGACATTTCATTTTTTTTCACATAATCTTTTTTTTTTGTTTTGTTTTTGTTAAAAAGAACATCATTTACTTGAAATATAAATATTTTGTAACATTATAAATGTCTTTACCGTCACTTTTAAACAATTTAATACATGCATGACTGGTGTATCATATAACGTGTCCAACTGATTTATGCATTACTTCAAAAAAAGATTTAATATCAAAAATCCATTTGCAATCAGTATAAAGATTAGGGGTGTTAAGTGAAGACCAAATGCTTCATAAATTGACCTGCTGGTGGAGCTAGAGAAGCAGTTTTTACCAGCAGTTACTGCAGGCTGAATAATTGTAGAGGAACAAACACTCTAGATATCTATTAAATTTAGGTTTCTAGTTTCTAAACATCTTCACTGTCAAGAAAACTTGTTCTGATGATTGTTGACTAGTCTAATATTATACATCAAATGAGTTTTAAATAGAGATTTTGACAGATGATTTGACTCACCAGTGATCCACAGTGGCTGTGTGTTACTGTTCTTTGTGTAATAGGCCGGTCGTCCTCTCTCTGCTCTGCATGTATAAACTCCTGTGTGCTGTAGAGCAGCAGGACTGAGAGTGTAAGAGCCTCCAGCTCCTCTGCTGCTGTCGGACAGACGATCATCATCTCTGAACCAGCTGAACGTCCAGCCTGTAGAGGAGCCTGTAACCTCACAGATCAGAGTCACTGAGTCTCCTTCAGTCAGCCACGGCTGTGGAGACACTCGCACTGCTGCCTGAGCTTCAGCTTAACACACATGAGATGAGTTATAGAGAGAGAAGCTGTTCACACTGATAATAATGAACACACACACAAACTCACCTGATACATTCAGTGTAACAGCATCACTGCGCTGAGAGCTCTGTGTTCCCATCTGTCCTGTACAGGTGTATTTACCGCTGTGAAAGACTTCAACACTGATGATGTTCAACTCTTGTGTTGAGATTCTCCTGACAGAGTTTGTATATTGGTAGTTTCTTCCCTGTGTTTCCCATCTGTACGTCCACTCAGTGTCTCCTCCCCACTTTATATCACATCTCAGATTGACTGTTTCTCCTCTGAACACTCGTTCATCAGGCCGTACTGTCACTACAGCTTTAGGACTCACTGTACAAACACAGATTATTGCATTAATTTTAGATTCAAAGTGTTAGATGTCCTGTAGATATTGTCTCTGATCTGTATGTTGTGTCAGATACTATGTTCTCTCTCACCTCTAACATTTACCCACAGTGCATCACTGTATTGTGTGTAGTAGACTGGTTTTCCTCTTCCAGCTCTACACCAGTACTGGCCTCCATCAGACACTGAATCAATCTTCACTCTGTAGGAGTTTGTTTGTGTCTTTGTCTCAGAGTTCAGTGTGTATTTGTACCAGTAAAAGTCCCATCCAGGGGACAGATTCATGTGACAGGTCAAAGTCACTGTGTTTCCTGTCAGTGCAGCTCCTGCAGGATCTGATGTGAGTTCAGGCTTTGGCTTCAGATCTGCAGGAGAACAAGAACAGATTCAGATCCTGAAGAGTTCAGATGTGTTAGACAATCATTGATTATTCGTCTGCATCAGAAAAAATAAATCTGATATTTATGCATCCTGAACATATAACAATAAGCTTCATCTGTATACAAGCATGTTTGCCCAGAAAAAAAAAAAAAAAAAAAAAATGAAATAAATGATTATGGTTATAGTTTACTTGTTTGTTCACAAAATTCTGAATAGTGTACTTGCTACGGAGGCTTCATATGCATAAGCAGTTCTGCATCTAAAAGTGAATTGTTTCAGGCTTTAATAAGAACAGTTGTAGCTTATACAGAAGAATATAAGAAAAGTGCTGAGCCACAAATACTGTTAAATGAGCATTAAAAAGATCTGAATATAAAAACTCACCTGATACAGTCAGTGTAACCACAGCACTGGTGTCTGATCTCTGTGAGTCTGATCTCTCTCCTCTACAGCTGTATTTAACACTGTAAGACACATAATCAGCTCTGAAACTGATCTCTGCTGTTGTTGTTCTGTATGGATATAAAGTGTTTCCATCTTTAAACCAGTTGTATGTCCACTGAATGTCTCCTGCTCTCTGTATGTCACATGTGAGAGTGACTGTCTCTCCTCTGAACACACGCTGATCTGGAGTCACCTTCACTACAGCTTTTGGTCTCTCTGTATTAATACACATATGAGTAGATATTGACTGAAACAGCATCACAGTATCATGATCACTGTTATGAACCTCGTAATTTGAAAAAACACTGCATTATATAAAGATAGTTTATACTTGTAGTTTGTATTGATATGTACATATTATTACATATTTACAAATATCTACACTACATAATTTGAGATGGCTATAAACCTTCAGTTAGTCAAGCTGTCTTGTGCAAATTTATCCAGAGTATTAAATCAGACTATCTCTTATTTAATTCACATTTATTTTGAGCTGATAATTGGACATTAAATAACTGAATTAACAGGCAGTGTGTTGAGGTCATAATTTATCATTGCATAATGCATTCTAAAAACTGAAATAATAAACAGTATGAAATGTACAGTATGTAAAATACTGTGCTGAAAATAAAATACACAATATAATCTGCTGTGCTGTATTCAGTAAGCAGTAAGCATTTCATTAAAAAAAAAAAAAAAAAAAAACCTCTCTTGAATAAATGTGGACACAGTAGAGTGAGTTTAGGAGGACAATGCTATTCAACTCACCCGTCACAGTGAGATAAACAGAGCTTGAGTATGATGAGACTGGTCTTCCGTCAATGTGTCCTCTGCACCAGAACTGATCCTGATCAGACTCATTCACTCCTCTGATAGTCAGAGTGTCTCTGTTTACAGTGTAACGCTCAGACGTCTGTAACATTACACTGTCTCTGCCTTTATACCACTCATATCTCCAGTTACTGTAAGACTCAATCACACACTTCAGACTGATTGTCTCTCCAGTGAAGACAGGACTGTCTGGTCTCACAGTCAGTGTAGATCTGGGTAAAGCTGTGAAGAAAGAAGACAAAGCACTTTCAGTGAACTATTCAGAAACATGATCTGATCATCTGAGTTCCTGTATTTGTGTGACACTGATGTTAAAGAGGAGAGATGTGGAGAGGAGAGTGATGGTCTCTCCTCATCTGATTCACTACACGTTTAATGTGATTCAACATTATATCATCTGAAACAATCATTAGACTTACAGTGAATGTGTGCTATTTTTTGTTCTCTTTAACTTGATGGTGTTTTATATGTTATGCTGAGAACTTCAGAAGCATGTACATTCAGTGTAAGTGTCTCATCTGAATAAAGGATCATACATGTAGTAGAGTGAGTTTAGTAGGACAATGATATTTAACTCACCCTTCACAGAGAGATAAACAGCAGAGCTTGATTGTGATGAGTTTGGTCTTTCATCTCTCTGTCCTCTACACCAGAACTGACCCGCATCAGACTCAGTAGCTCCGCTGATAGTGAGAGTGTCTCTGTTTACAGTGTAACGCTCAGACGTCTGTAACATTACACTGTCTGTGTCTTTATACCACTCATATCTCCAGTTACTGTAAGACTCAATCACACACTTCAGAATCACTCTCTCTCCAGTGAATACAGGACTGTCTGGTGTCACAATCAGTGCAGCTCTGTATGAATCTGTGAGAAGGCAAAAATATAAAATGAGTCCAAGAGTTTTTTTTTTTCTCAAACAAAAGAAATGTATCATTTTAAGTCATCTTTCATAACATTTGTTCTGTTTTGGTTTTGTCCTGTCCTTAGTTTTCTGATCCGAGTGTTTTCTGGAGGCTCTGGCTCCGTCTCGTCCTCAGACAAACACCTCTGACTCGTCATAGAAAGCAGAATGAAGCTCCTGCTGAAGGAGAGCTGAAGAACTCCAACTACAACCTCATATGAGGAGCAACTGAATCTCAATCAACTTCAACAGACTATCTGAAGACTTCATCAACTCATTTAACATCATTATCTGTAAGTCACTTCATTCTCTCTGACTTCAGGACAAAACTCATTTGTATTAAACTCTCTCGCTCAAGTCCTTTCCTATTCTCACAAAAGTCATGGATATCATCTATAACCACAGTGACACTGACTGAAGTAAATATCAAAGAGGTTGATGCCCATAACAAAGGAAATCTGGTCACAATTTACATGACATTAAAATAAACCAGAACCTCCACAAAAACCCACACAAGATGTGTACATCTGAACAGAATGTGAACAAGTGAATAGCTTCATTTTTCTTATAAGAACGTTGCTGCTACAGAAGAGTATTAGTAAAGTCAAGTAAAGTAAAGAGCCAAAAAATATTGAATTTAAATGAGCATTAAACAGATGTGAATCTGAAGACTTACCGGATACAGTCAGTGTAACAGCAGCACTGATGTCTGATCTCTGTGAGTCTGATCTCTCTCCTCTACAGCTGTATTCAGCACTATCAGACACAGATGTGATGGTGTAGACTCTCTCAGTGATGTCTCTGATGACTGAACCATCTTTAAACCAGCTGTATGTCCACTGAATGTCTCCTGCTCCCTGTATGTCACATGTGAGAGTGACTGTCTCTCCTCTGAACACACGCTGATCTGGAGTCACCTTCAATACAGCTTTTGGACTCGCTGTATTAATACACATACGAGTAAAATCAGTGCATGCAGTGGGCCCAGAATCCCTAGCGATGCCACTGAGGTCATATGACAACTAGTTGAAGAGTTAGAATTATTTAAGATTGAATGTGTTCTGTTTCACATCCTGAGACATGTTCCGTAAGCAGCACCACAGCATTTCATTTTGAACAAAACCACAGTCTGTCAAATGGATGTGTAATCACAATGTAAAAAAATTGTCGTAAAAATGACCAAATTCTGAGAGTAATATACTATTTTCCATGAAAATGTTGTGGATGTTATCTTTTAAACCCACGTGAGCTGTGTTGCAGTCAATTTTGGAGATTTTTAATCTCAATGTGCTTCTTTTCTAGTAAATAGTAATAATAATACTAATAATACTTATACTACTACTACTACTACTAACTAATAATACTAATAATACTAATAATAATAATAAGTACTGCAGAAAACAATGCATTCTGGCAAAAGGGAAAACTAAACAATCAAATTACACTTCAAATAATTTTTTTCCAAAGACATTTTCTGTCATTTATGTAACAAGTTTGCTTTTAATTAGTTATTTGATGCTAATGAAACAGGGTGTAGTGTCACGGTTGTGAGCTTGTGATTTGGTCTGCGGAAGTTTGGGCAGGACTTTGATTACGCCGCTCCAGCTCATGATCACTATAGCGCAGACTCCTGCTCCTAATGACATGATTTTCGCAAGATGATAGCGGCCATACACTTAACAGTACTTTAAATAAAATAGGGAAACATCAGACAGGAAAATGTGAACACTGTAAACAAGTGGACACTGTGGAACACGTTATAATGAAATATCCAAAGTATAATAGTGAAAGGAGAATATTGTTTTTTAAGTCGAAAAGAATTAAGATGAAGTTTGACTTGACAAACACATTGCAAATGAACTCATATGATGAATGTATTGATTTTTTTAATGTTATATCTGGAAATTACTGATTTAAATAAAAGAATATAGGTGTTTAGGAGGCATTAGGAAAAGGGTTTTGTGTTCTTGGCTCACACTCCTTACCAGCAGGTGGCGGTAATGCACCTTGAAGTTGTATGCCAACCACCATTAAAACCAAGAAGAAGAAGAAGAAGAAAACGACAACGACAACAACAACAGCGGCCATACTGAGAATGCTTTGCCTTCACTTTTCTATAGTGGAAGGAAGTGGAGACATGTCGTCCATCTTTTTTACAGTCTATGTCATAGGTCTTCAACCCTGCTCCTGGTGTCCCAGCTCCAACCCTAATCAAACACACTTGAACCAGCTAATCAAGGTCTTTAGGATCACTTCAAAAATTTCACTGGCCAGGTGTGCTGAAGCAGGTGGTAAATACACTTTGCAGGACAGTGGGTCCCCAGGAGCAGGGTTGAAGACCCATGGTGTATGTGAACGAACTTGTTGAGTTCTCGGCACTGGGACATCGAATCTCATAAGAGAGAACTTTGAAACTGACTGCAGAGAGGAGCATGTTTTTTTGAAACTGGAGGTTTTTGGGTGCTTTCACACTAGCACTTTTGGTGCGCAACTGGGTTCGATTGACGTTAAAGTTCAGTTCGTTAGGATGATGTGAACGCTGTCTTCCGAACTCGGGTGCGCACCCGCAAACCATACCCGAGTCCTCTTAGGGTGCTTTCACACTTGGTTTGCTTGCCTGGTCCAAACTCGAGTTCGATTGCTCCCACTTTTCTCTCACTTTTCTGACAAGCGTGACTGATTCGCTGTAAACATAGCGCTGTATATCTCATTTCTGTTCGCCTTCACTGTTCTTTCGAGCATTTGCAGTACATTTGTAAGACAGACGTAAGTGCCGTTATGTACCGAAGCCTTGTAAACAAAGCGAATGTTTCAAAAACATAAATACATAAAAGTGCAGAGAGTAATGTTATACATTTGCCACCTTCTCATGCGCCGTCATTACTAAGCAATGGGGTAAACAGCTGCTGGCTTGATGACGCAAACGAACCACGGTTCGGACCCAAATAATATAATTATGTTATTTTATAATTATATATTATATAATAATATAATATGAACACAGTCCAGCGGGGGCAGGGGGAGGGGGGAGCAATCGAACTCGGGTGCGGACCAGGCAAGCAAACCAAGTGTGAAAGCACCCTTTGTCGGAGTGTTTTCTCTCACATTCATATTACTCAAATGGTGACCGATGAGCTGGAGTTGAACAAGACGGAATGGCGCTTGAGAATGCTTGTAGGTGAGTGATCATAAACACATTAATCAGAGAGCGTAAAATCCAAATCATTGCAATTCACCGTAATACTTTATTCCCAGCTTTCAGTGTTTATTAAGGCTTTCAGACTGTGTATTATGGCACTCAGCCTGACTGTTTTGGCTGTCTACTGCTAGCTGGCAGAAGAAAAAAAAAATACTTGTCACATTTGTTCTTAAACATTATTGATTGTTAAACTAAATTTAATTTAACTATACAAGCGATAAAACTGAGTTTGAGTTTGTATTTTATGCACTTTTTCTTGCAAAAATGTTCACGTTGCTATTAATCTTGCCTTTTTTTTTAAATCTATTTTCGCCTTTTATTAGCCTATTACTGTTGGCTGTGTTTTTTACTGTAGTGATTTTCTGTGTGGTTTTAGTTTCCAAGCTATTTTGAGGTTCCCTTTTGACCCAGAGCTTTATTTATTTATTTAATATTTTTTAGAGTGTATTGTAAATTGAAATAATAACAGAATGTATTTTCACAGTATTAATGCTGTAGAATAACAGTATATTAATGGCTACTCTGCTGCCAGTATTTTATTGTAAAAAAAATAAAAATAAAAATACTGGAAAATACTGTATTTTTTAATGGTAATACTGTTTGCTGTAAAGCAGTTTCACAGTATTGATACTGTAGAATCGCAGTAGATTGCTGGTAATATTTAACTCACCCTTCACAGTGAGAGAAACAGCAGAGCTTGATTGTGATGAGTTTGGTCTTCCATCTCTCTGTCCTCTACACCAGTACTGACCCTGATCAGACTCAGTAGCTCCTCTGATAGTGAGAGTGTCTCTGTTTACAGTGTAACGCTCAGACGTCTGTAACATTACACTGTATCTGCCTTTATACCACTCATATCTCCAGTCATTTGTCAGGCCATTTCTCCATCTCCAGTCACTGTAAGACTCAATCACGCACTTCAGATTGACTGTCTCTCCAGCGTATACAGGACTGTTTGGTGTCAAAGTCAGCTTAGATCTGGGTAAATCTGTGAACATTGCATGTTAGATTACTTACAAAGTATAGTTCATTACTGATTATAAATAATATGATGAACATTGTATTTAGTAATACAATCTAGTAGATTAAAAATTTTAAGTAATGCATTCTACTTTTTGATTACTTTAAGATTACTTTTGACCCAACTCATTTATCGCATTGATTTGAACAAGATTATTTTGTACCATATTGCTATATCAAACCATACCATATTTTATATATATATATATATATATAGCATTATATATTTTACATTCTCTTTTTTTTGTTTTTAAAATTATTTATAATAATAATATTATAACCAATAATATTTTTAATAATACTAAAATTTTACCCAACAAATCTTGTATCAGTATGATAGCTTTAGATTTTGTTTAAAAAAGGGCCAGGTCTTATAAGAGAACAACATGATAACTATAATATTTACAACACCAAAAACTCGGCACCGAAAACAAAAGCATGCATTACACTCTACAGAATATTCAAGCCACGCTCATACCAAGTATAATCATACCAAGTGGTCAAAGCATCTCTCCCTCCCTCCCTCCAAAAACAGTTTGGGGGTATGATGAAATTGAGTCATCTATTTCTCCAACCTCATGGATAAGTTGTTAGCTGTGTCCTTATGAGCTGAAGTGGTTTTCTTTTGTCTTTTCTGAACAATAAATCTGTAAACATTGCGTTTTGTTAGGGGGATTTTTTTTTACATTTGTTTAGAGAGCATTTTCTATACATACAGTATAGAAACAACTACATCTCAAGCTGCACTACCAAACAGGACCACACAGAGACGCCAACAGACCACTATACTAGTCGCCTTAACCTGACTATATATAAATATATACCAATCCATTCAGAAATATTAAACAGAGCAAAAAAACAAATTTAAAAAGTAAATAAAAACATTCTGAATTTCTCAAATATGGTGATCTGTAGGCGGCTCGACATCACCAGTGAACAGTTCCTCTGTCAGTGTTGATGCCCATATGTATATAAACACCACTGACCATTGCAAACTTCTATAATAACACACTTTTTCAGCAAGTGTTCATTATAAAACACTTGCCAGACATGCGGCTGTACTGAAATGTACTCGTGCAAAAAGCTATCAGAGAATGCACATACACGGTCTGTCTGTTTGCACATTAATAATAGTGCGTGTCTAATAATGTACGATTCCTGTATGTCACTGTAATTATCTTTACCTCCATTACAATTGTCATCCATCTAAACTTCCCTGGTTTGCTTTATTCACCCCATACAGATTAGTCCTGACTTCTTGTTTCTTATTTATAGAGTTTGTTCCCACCAATTGCTGCACAAGTAAAGCTTAGGTATGTTGAAGAAAGGGGGCGGTACTACACAGAACGTAACTTGATGCTGATTGGACAGTATATCAAGAGGCAAAACAAGCAGTCTAGAACAGTGACAGCTGTGATTAAAAAATAAAATAAAATCAAACACTCAAATCCAGTCTGAGCAACACAAAAACACTAACTAAAAAAAAAAAAAAAAAAAAAAGACTGTCTCAAAAAAAAAAAAAAAAAAAAAAAAAGAATATATATATATATATTATGAATTAATTAATATTAACACTCACCTGATAAAGTCAATGTAACAGCATCGCTGATGCTCTTTGCTTCACAGCTGTATTTACTATTATCAGACAGAGATGTGATGGTGTAGACTCTCTCAGTGATGTCTGGGATGACTGAACCATCTTTAAACCAGCTGTATGTCCACTGAATGTCTCCTGCTCCCTGTATGTCACATGTGAGAGTGACTGTCTCTCCTCTGAACACACGCTGATCTGGACTCACCTTCACTACAGCTTTTGGTTCCACTGAGTTAATACATTTAAGAGTAAATATGGATACATTAAAAATCATTACCTGTTATGTTTAAACTGAGAGATTTCAGATTTGTTATATGAACAAGTTATTTACCTTGAGTGAGTCCAGAATGGCTGCATAATAGCATCAACACTAAACAGCAAAAAATACAGAAACAAAGCGTTAGATGCATAGATAGTGTCAGACACAGACGAGGACACAGAGGATTCAGTGCAATAGTGTTTAATGTGAATCAGAGGTTTCAGACACAGGTGAATCTTGACACGTAGACAACACAGTGGTAACACAACTTTCCTTTGAGGTGATGGTGATACAGATGGTGACTCAGACGAAGACGATGGGAACAGGTAGGCAGACGAGGATGAAGAGGGTTCAATATATCAGGTAGGTTCGACGAAGGGAGTTCAGGTAAGTTGGGAGATCGGTGCAAGACCAGACAATGAGTGATGGTGACTGAGGGCTTTATGTGTGGCACTGGTGATGATGCACAGGTGTTCAGAATTCTGGTGATTGGGAACGAGGGGGCGTGGCGTAAGTGTCCGATTCAGGGAGTGTAGATGGTGTGGCTGTGACAGTACCCCCTCCCCCCCGGGCGGCTCCTGACGGCTGGGATCTTGAACGACGACGGGGTCTACCACGGCCCCGGGGAGCGGGGCGGTCTGGATGGTCTCGGTGAAAGTCGGTGAGAAGGCTAGGGTCCAGGATGTCATTACGATTAACCCAGCAACGCTCCTCCGGGCCGTAGTTCTCCCAGTCTACAAGGTACTCCAGTTGAGGACCCCCGTCGTCGAGAGTCGAGGATAGCTCTCACCCGGAAGATGCTGTTGTCTTCTTCGATGGCGGGAGGAGGAGGTACGGCATCATCACCAGGCTCTGTGGATGGAGGAGACAAAGGTTCAGTGAATGGTTTGAGGAGTGAGACATGGAATGAAGGTGAAATACGGTACTGTGCTGGTAGCTGGAGTCTATAGGTCACTTCGTTCAGTTGCCGTTCGATCTTGAATGGTCCGATGTATCGAGGACTCAGCTTACGGCAGGGCAGCCGGAGGCGGATGTCCCTCGTCGAGAGCCAGACCAGCTGTCCAGGTTGGTATTGTGGCGTAGGTCTTCGACGAGCGTCCGCTTGCTCTTTATGCCTCCGAACTGCCCGCTGGAGATGCACGTGAGCCGAGTCCCAGACCCTCTCGCTCTGTCGGAACCAGTGATCTACCGCTGGGACCTCCGAGGGCTCACCCGACCATGGGAAGAGTGGAGGCTGGTATCCGAGGACACATTGGAAGGGGGTGAGCCCGGTGGTAGATTGCTGGAGGGAGTTCTGTGCATATTCTGCCCAGGGTAGGTACTGGCTCCAACAGTCCTGATTCCGGTGGCAGTAGACCCTCAGGAACCTCCCGATCTCCTGGATCTTTCGCTCAGTCTGGCCATTGGTCTGGGGATGGTATCCTGAAGAGAGGCTGACGGATACTCCTAGGAGGCGGAAGAAAGCTGACCAGACTCTGGAGATGAATTGGGGACCCCTGTCGGAGATGATGTCTTCTGGAATGCCAAAGTGACAGAACACATTGTGGAATAGTGCCTCTGCCGCTTCAAACGCTGTGGGAAGTCCTTTGAGAGATATGAGTTTGCATGATTTTGAAAACCTGTCGACTACTACCAGCACACAAGTATTGCCTTGAGAAAGGGGGGAGGTCAGTCATGAAATCTACACCTATATGGGTCCATGGACGTTCAGGAATGGGCAGAGGCACCAGTTTACCTTCCGGGAGTCTCCTAGGGGTGTTCGCTATGGCGCAGACTGAGCATCCTTTGAGGTAACGGGAGGTATCCTGACTCATCGAGGGCCACCAGTAACGTTGTTGCAGGAGCGAGAGGGTCCGCCTCCTGCCTGGATGTCCAGATCCCGGAGAGGTGTGAGCCAAGTCCAGAAGGGTAATCCAATGTTGAGGAGGGACGAAGAGTTTCCCTTCTGGACCTCCCGGCGGAGCAGGGTGTTGATGGTTTTCTTGTTCAATCAGACGATTAAGGTCCCATTGAATGGGACTTACAATCATGGCTGGAGGAAGGATTGATTCGGGAGATTCTGGTTCTGGGTCTGCCTGATGAAGGCGGGATAGAGCATCAGCTCTATTGTTCTGGGAGCCAGGGCGATACGTGACTTTAAAGTCGAATCTCGTGAAGAATAAGGCCCATCTAGCTTGGCGATGATTCAGTCTCTTAGCTTCACGGAGGTATTCCAGGTTCCGGTGGTCAGTGATCACCTCGAAAGGGACCTTGGCTCCCTCCAGCCAATGACGCCACTCTTCCAGAGCCAGCTTGATAGCCAGTAGTTCACGGTTTACCTATGTCGTAATTTTGCTCCGCCGGGGATAGCTTCTTCGAGAAGAAGGCACATGGATGGAGTCGTGGAGGATCCCCCTGCCGCTGGGAAAGTACCGCTCCGACCCCGGTCGACGAGGCATCCACTTCCACTATGAACTGTTGGTTGGGATCAGGATGAGCTAGGATCGGAGCGGTCTTGAAGGCTTGTTTGAGATGATGGAAAGCTTCAGTGGCCATGGGGTTCCAGGACAGAGACTTGGGCCGGTTCCGGAGGAGTGAGGTTAGAGGTGAGCTGAGTATACTGTAGTTCTTGATGAATCTCCTATAAAAGTTGGCAAAGCCCAGGAAGCGTTGGAGTTCTTTAATGGAGCCAGGTTGGGGCCAGTGTGTGATGGTGCTTTCCACCTTCCCCTGGTCCATCTTCACGCCACGTGGGCCGATGATGTATCCCAGGAACTGGACTGAGGGCGTGTGGAACTCACATTTTTCTAACTTGAGATACAGATGGTGTTCCCGGAGTTTTCAGAGTACAAATATGACATCTTGGATGTGTTCTTCCTGGGATGTGGAGTAAATGAGGATATCATCGATGTAGACAATTACGAACTGGTTGAGGTATTCTCTGAAGATCTCGTTCATGTAGTTCTGAAAGACGGAAGGACTGTTGGATAACCCATATGGCATGACCCTGTATTCATAGTGCCCGGAAGGAGTGATGAAAGCTGTCTTCCACTCGTCCCCCTTCCGGATTCGGATTAGATTGTAGGCGCTCCTCAAGTCCAGTTTGGTGAAGATCTTTGCTCCGCGTAGTTGTTCTAAGGCAGCTGGGACCAGGGGAAGAGGATAACTGAATTTGACGGTTTGAGAGTTGAGATGGCGATAATCTATACACGGCCTCAAGCCTCCGTCCTTCTTGGCCACGAAGAAAAAGCTGGAAGCGGCAGGGGAAGTAGATGGTCGGATGAATTCTTGAGCGAGAGCTTCCTGTACGTACTCCTCCATGGCCTTCTGCTCCGGGATGGACAGAGGATAGACTTGTCCCTTGGGAAGGGTTGCTCCAGGCAGGAGGTCGATAGCGCAGTCCCATGGCCGATGAGGTGGAAGTTTCGTTGCCAACCGCTTGCTGAACACATCCTGGAACGCCCGATATTCTGGAGGGATGGTATGTTCCGCCTTAGTTTCGGGGCTTTCCACTGATGTGGACTGGACCGGTAGGGATGACTTCTTGAGGGATGGAGTGACCTTGGGAACTTTAACTGGTGGAGTGATGCAGGTAGAATGACAGGAATTTCCCCATTTCAGGATCTCACCTGTGGGCCAATGGATGTGTGGTTGATGTTGGTTAAGCCATGGGCGGCCCAGGATGATATCTGCAGTGGATTCCTCCAGCACCATGAACGTGATGTCTTCCTCATGCAGGGAACCCACGCGGAGGATGACTGTGGGGGAGAAATAGCGGACATGACCTCTGCCCAGCGGCTTTCCTTGTATGGTTGTTACTTTGAGTTCGACGGGGCTTCGATGACGCTTGACACTTAGACGATTTAATGTTTGCTGGTTGATGAAGTTCCCCGCCGGAGTCGATGAGGGCTTGTACTGAAATAGAAGAGTGGAGATGTCTTAGAGTAACCCAGGTTTGAGTTAATGGAGCAGTTTGAGGTGGTAGATGGATGGTACTCACCGCTGGGCGTGGAGGTCGTACGGGACATGATGGTAATAAGTGTCCCTCTCCCCCACAGTAGAGACACAGCCCGGTGTTAATCCTCCGCTGACGTTCTGATGTAGATAGGTGGTGTGAATCTACCTGCATGGGTTCAGGTGCTGGAGGAGCGACAGATGGTAGAGCGGGCGGAGGAAGTACAGCGGGAGTGAGTTGATGACATGCAGTGAGTCTCTGGGCGACTCTGATGGACTTCTGGATAAGACACTCCAGTCCCAGTGAATCTTCATATACAACAATCAAACCTTGTATCTTTTCACATAAACCGTGGCGATATGCCGTAATTAAGGCCGTTTCATTCCAACCGCTGATGTAAGCGAGGGTACGAAAGCGAACAGCATAATCACTCACGGACTCATTTTTCTGTTGGCGAATTGTAAACAGTTGATCATGGACAGATAATTCAGAAGTTTGTTGACCAAAGACAGATTTTAACTGGGAACAGAAATCAGTAACAGATCCAGTGGCAGATGAATTCGATTCCCAGAGAGATTGAGCCCATTGGAGAGCTTTACCTGTGAGCAGATTGATGATAAAAGCAACTCGGCTGCGTTCGGTGGTGAATAAGTGTGCGTTGGACTCCAGGTAGAGTGAACACTGTAGCAGAAACCCGCTGCAATCCTCCGCCGCGCCGCTGTATGTCGCTGGTGTGGCCATGGGACTCGCAGGGGCAACTGAAGAAGTGACCGGAGTTGTAGCGATGTTTGATGGCGATGAGCTGTTGACATCAGGTGAGGGAAGTTGCATGAGTGAGGACCGTACAGCGTGAACCAGTTCAGTGAAGGGATCCGCGGTGCGGTCCTCGCCTGTGTCTGAAGAGCTCTGCATGAGGTCTGGTCTTCTGTCAGACACAGACGAGGACACAGAGGATTCAGTGCAATAGTGTTTAATGTGAATCAGAGGTTTCAGACACAGGTGAATCTTGACACGTAGACAACACAGTGGTAACACAACTTTCCTTTGAGGTGATGGTGATACAGATGGTGACTCAGACGAAGACGATGGGAACAGGTAGGCAGACGAGGATGAAGAGGGTTCAATATATCAGGTAGGTTCGACGAAGGGCGTTCAGGTAAGTTGGGAGATCGGTGCAAGACCAGACAATGAGTGATGGTGACTGAGGGCTTTATGTGTGGCACTGGTGATGATGCACAGGTGTTCAGAATTCTGGTGATTGGGAACGAGGGGGCGTGGCGTAAGTGTCCGATTCAGGGAGTGTAGATGGTGTGGCTGTGACAGATAGATAGTTCAGAACACTTTTTATTAAATTTATATATTTATTAAATAAACATAAATAAATGTATTTAATTTATTTAATGATGAAATTTTAGATTACTAGATAACATTAGATTATTTAGCTCAACGTTAAAGAATACTAATTTTTCTCACCAGTCCACCATTAATATTCCTGCATTGACTTCTTTCTCACCAGTAATTCAATCATATCAAATATTTCTAAATCAAAGATCAATCCAATAGTCATTAGTGATCATGCCCCAGTAACATTAAAATGGAATAAAATTAGTCCACATAAACCCATTACTAGATGGCGATTCAACACATCTCTTCTGAAAGACCATGCTTTTGACAGTTATTTTAAAAGAGACTGGACATGCTTTCTAGAGATGAATGACTCCCTGGAATCATCTCCATCTCTTCTGCGGGAAGCAGGGAAAGCAGTACTAAGAGGAAAAATAATTTCATTCTCTGTTTATAAAAAAAGGAAAGAGAAGGAACAACAAGCAGAACTGGAACAAAAAACCAAACAGCTAAAAGACATAAATTATCCAACAGGAAAATATAAATTAAAATTAAATGAATTAATTAATAAACATGCCTAGTTCCTAATTTAAAGACTAAGACAGGAAGACTTCCATCATAGAAACAAATCTGGTAAATATTTGGCAAATCAAATCAAAATAAGGAAAAAAACAACAATACCAGTTATTACAAACACAGCAGGAAAGTCCACCAACTCACCGAAAGAAATAAATCAAATATTTCATTTTTTTTTTTACAGTAAATTATATTCCTCTGAAAAAGAACTGAATCATAAAGACATCAATTCATTTCTCAACAATATCAACCTACCTCAACTTCAAATAAGTAAACATCAAATAAGTTCTCTTGTATCCCCCTTAACAGAACATGAACTTTTTAATGCCCTTAAACTCATGCCGAACAATAAAGCACCAGGTCCTGATGGATTCCCTGAGTTCTACAAACACTTTTGGTCCACTTTATCACCACTCTTCACCTGAATGATAAATGAATCACTCCTTATCAAACCCAATAAAAACCCCAACATTACCGTCAAGCTATTGTCCAATTTCCCTAATCAAAATCATCGCCAAAGTACTAGAATAGAAAATGTCACACCATCTATAGAGATAAGTGTCAGACCATCTATTGGGGGATGGTGTGGCCTAGTGGTTAGAAAGTTTAACTCCTAACCAAAGGTTGTGGGTTCGAGTCTTGGGACAGCAATACCAAGACTGAGGTGCCCTTGAGCAAGGCAGTGAACCCCCAACTGCTCCCCGGGTGCTGCAGCATAAATGATGCCCACTGCTCTGTGTGTGTGTGTGTATGTGCGTGTGTGTGTGTGTGTGTGTGTTTGATGTTTACCCCAGGCTGTCAGAGCTGTTTGGACTCAACTATACTCCATTACTTAAAACAATAGATGATGATCTTCAACGCTGGTTGAATTTACCACTATCTATTATGTGCAGAATATCAGTACTTATAATGACTATACTCCCTAAATTAAACTATTTATTTACAATGACTCCAACACAACCCACCATTACCTGGTTTAAATCGCTAGATTCAATCATTGCCAAATTCTATTAGAAAAACAAGACCCCAAGAATAAAATTGACTACCAGAAACCAAATACACAAGAAAGACTGGAAGCACCACATTTCTACCACTGCTTTCTGGCCAATCAGCTCCAAAATATATACAAATGGATTCACCCTAACCCATCAGAAAGCACATGGCTAGATGTTGAACAAACAATTTGAAAACACTTTAGAATTACCCTTCTACAATCAGACAATCAAAAAGCAAAGTCTTAAAATGCCAACAATAGAAGCAGTTCTGACAGCCTGGTTGAAATTTCATTGAATCACAAACACCCCTCTTTCACCATCCAAATACACCCCCATCAGGAATAACCCAGATTTTATAGCTAACAAGAAGCCACTCAACTTACGCACATGGGCAGAAAAGGACATCACACAACTTCAATATATTCTTCATAATAATAAACTGGCACCATTCTCAAACTTGTTCTAGAAATAGGCCTGACTCTCAAACATATTGTTTTGGGATGCACCATACCATCTATGAGCTGCTCTATCAGAGTGCCACGAGAGCCACCCCCCCACACCCCACTTAGAACAGTATTTAAAATCTATGTTATGGTAAGTGTGCACGTGAAGTCTTTGCACACTTTCTGAAATCCACACTGTGGTAAGTTCGCACGCTGGTGCTCTGCATTCTTTCTAAAATCCTATATGGTGAGGGCTTCGCACAGTTGCTTCATGCCCTTTCTTGAGTTGGTAAAAGCCCCATTCATCTTGGGCGCCACGCCACCTATGTATCCTTGGAACAGGGTGTGAATCTAAACAGGGTGTTGCTACTAGGGATCTGTTGAGACAGTTCCTTCAGCAAGCTTATGCAAGAGCAAGCGGTAGCCCCTGTGTGACAGGCAAGACTCAGTATAAAATGCTAGACTCTTTGCCGTATCTCTTTAAAGGAATCTTTCCTGATTCCAAGCCTTGAGCTCTACCCGGGTCGAGGCCCTAACAGGTAAGTTGGGTATGTAGCCTAGGCCTTTGGCCGTAAGGGATAGTCATGGACAGCCGTCTAACGTCCCAGGGGCAACTCCCATGGAAATGGTATAGTTGGTACTTAGTGCTCGCCATGGTTCTGGCCTGCACTCCCCTCAGCGTGGTGGCGTGGGTATACTGTTCTCCATAGCGACCCCTAGAGGACGCAGTTCGAAGTTCCCTCATGAACTGGAAATCAAGGAATATCATACATATTACATCTTGGAAAAACTTGCTAACAGGGATGCAACAATACCATTTTTTCAGAACCGATCCGATACCGAAAATTCTGAGTATCTGCCGATACTGGTCCAATCCGATACCAGCACAGTTTTTTTTTTAATCAGTGTAGAATTTCTATACTTCTCTGTGTTGATCTGATCACCACTCTTTTGTGTGTTAAACACAATCTACTACATAGAGACAATTTCATTTTAATGAAAAATAGCAAATGAAAAAATACATCAATCTATGACAAAAATACTATTATAAACTAGGTTAGTGGATAATTCAGCAGCAAAAAATACTCTAGATTCTAGAAAAAATCACGGGTGCCAGTTATTTTATAAAATCTAGTGAAATATTTTATTTACCATTAAAAGTGAATAAGTCTAAATGTGGTAAAATGTTACACATTGCTATTTGTATTGTTGTAATATACATTCATATAAAAAAGTATATACATTTATATAGAAATATAAAAGACATTTCTTTTAAATGTATAGCACAGTAATAAAGGCAGCAGGACAGAACAAGAAAGACTATTAATAATCTTTGATTGCGCAGAAAGGTATTATAATACTAAAGGCGCCAATATAGAGCGGCACAGAGTGCTTATGCACATCCTGTGCACAGAATGATAAGCTTTAAACAACACGGAGTCACAGTGCGCAGGCTGCGCAACCCTCCGAGTCCGCACAGAAATGTTAGTACAACACAAATGCTGCTCTGCTCATGTTCATCTTCAGTTCTCTCTTCACAGCAGTTCAGTCAGTGTACTGTTTGAGTAAATTAATTACTCCGGGATATTGGTAAATTTCGACTCAGAGAGAGTGTCAGCCACGTTAAAAAAGTGTTTGAAACTTTTCTTTGAACAGTTTTCAACCTCAGTTACTGTCTGCTCTTAAAGAGAGTTTCATCATTTTGACTGTAGTAGCCAAACGCGACACGCTGTTTGATTGCTGAATGGAGGATGACAGACAGCCGCAGTGGAAAGAAGAGTTTATGTGAACTTGAATTTAATGACTTAAATATTCATCTGTACCTCACCACACTGATAGTGCATGAAAACGTTTTGGTGCTTTATAACGTTTTTGTGCCTTTCGTGGGGCTCAACAATAACACAGAATAGTATACACACAATATCGGATTTGGATCGGTCATTCATCGGCTTGCCTCATAAGTGAATAATTAGACACAAAATAATGATTTGAGTTGAAATATTTGAACGCAAAGCTTCCTTGGACACAGCAGTTGCTAACAAGCGGCAAGTTTAAACTAGACAGACCAAGTGTTGGATTGTGTTTTTTTTTCTTTTCTTTTTTTGTCATTTAAATTCTGCCGTTTTTACAGCCATTGGCTTTGCAGGATTGTGGCATCTTCGAATATTCATTGATTATTATGGTGAATGATGTCAAGTTGACCATTACAATATGGCCGACAGCTTACGTATAGTGGCCCATAGAAGCAGTCGCTAATTAGGCATCTACGTATACATAACATATCTATGGATAACATACCTCGGAATGTCATGACTGACCAATCAGAATCAAGTATTCCACTGAGCAGTGTAATAAATAATAATGAATTACCATTCTGGTTTATGTCACCAAAACCTGCGGTTTGTGTCTCATTGTATCATGAGCCCTGTGCCCTGTGCCCTCTGCCCTGCACCCCGCAGCATCTCTTCTTGATGGCCCATAATAGCGTGACTTGGATGGGGTATTACTTATGCCGTGGTAATGGAGGGCCCTGAGGCAGCCTTATAATACCTTATCATTAATAGCTGTATTAATGTTATTATTATTATTATCGTTGCTGTTGTTGTTGTTATTATACTACTATTATTATGATTATGATTATTATTTTTCATCTTCCTGATCTTCCAACCTCCCCCTCGCTCCTGATGAAATAAGTTTATTGTTAATATTGTTATTATTACTACTATCACTAATACTATTATTATTACTACTATTTGTCATCTTCCTAATCCTCCAACTTTCCCCTCATTTCTGTTGAATTAAATTCTTTATTATTATTGTTATTATAATTTTTGCTAATACTATTACTATTATTATTTCCCACCCTCATCATTCTCCATCCTCCAAATTTCATTATTATTATTATTATTATTATTATTATTATTATTATTATTATTATTGTCACCAAATTTTTGTTTTTGTTTTAATACAGAGTTCTAGCATGAAACTCTGATGGCGCAGTCTGATAGATCTAACTGAATTTGACGTAATGACATCATTATCACATGGCACAGCTGATTGGTTCTCTCCTGTTTTGGTAGCCAATGAGCTCACTGCTCAACATTCAAATATATGACTAGAGCTTGACGTAGCAGTGCAGCTTGCTTCAGAACAGCGAATTCAACATCTAAGATAAATGAATGCTCTTCTAATCCATATCACTGTGTGTATTGCATGGTCTGCCTAATTGAATTCAAAAATGAGCAACCATAATCAAGTTTAACTAAGTGTCATGTTAGCAGTTTGCATTGTATGCAGGAGTGAATATTAAGCATATGAGCAGCAGCATTTAGCATCTGTGTTTATACAGCTGGAGCAAAACGCAGTTTATAGAGCATACGTCCAGCCCAGGGTCATCACATGTGGTTGCTGCATGCACAAAGTACTCTCCTTTGTAGAATCCGTCTCAAGCCACCCGCGGGTCACTCTAGACCGCGACTCACTCTAGGCCTCCGGCCTTTTGCTCACTCAAGGCCACGTCGTGTGGCGCTGTTTCAGTGAGAAAGCGAAACTACTTTGCTTTTGCCTTCCAAAAAAAGACACAACTAGAAATTGTTTATTTCACGTTTAAAATGGGTTTTATGTTTATGTCTCGTCGCTGTGGCAGGACAAGGCATCACAATTTGTTAAGAGGATTAACATTTCCGTCACAGGCTTGAGGCAATCTTCCAATTACAACATGCTGGATAGCTGGCCAATCACAGCACACCTCGCTTTTCAGAGCGATGAGCCTTGTAAACATTGATGCGTTTCAGAAGGCGGGGCATAGAGGAGAAACAATAATGTACAGTATGTGGAAAATGTGTTTTTTTAAACTTAAATCCGCATAAACACATTTCATTAAACCAAATACACAAAATAATGTTATTTTTAGCAGCATCATATGACCCCTTTAAATGTTATTTGTATTACCTTCGTCTTTGTGAGCCTCCCTTCACATGAGCATGACAGAATAACCTGCCAAACAAGGAGTTATACAACGTGCTTTCCCCTGTTTTTTTTTTTTTTTTAAAATCTTTTATATATATATATATATATATATATATGAATCACCCCAACTTTCCCTCGAGGACCACACCATTCCTGGACATTTCCTACAGAACCAGCTACACGGAGGACACGCTCTGCTCATTCTACATTGCAAGCCTCAACACAGTTGTCCGGGCAAGGTTCTTCGCCGCATTTGTGGAGTGGGTGTGGTGAGCAACGTATCACCGTTCACTGTTGGCCTCACTGATGAGGAACTCTCCAGCCCCACTCTGGACCCAGAGCCCAGCCAACCGTCACCCTGCTGGACAGAGCATTTGCTAAAGCCCACAGCAGACAGAGAGCCAAAGCCCGCCGTGACTGACGAACCATCACCAGAGAGGTCGTCAGAGCTGAGGATCGCCCCGGAGCCTGAGCCTCATGGATCATCTGACCAGGTGCAAGAACCGGCAACAATGCATGCGACAGTGGATGTAACAGTGGAGAGTGAGGGGACGGAGGAAAGCTCTGCCCACTGTACCACCTCTGAGAGTGAACTGAGGGGATTTAACTGAATTTTATTTAGAACTACCCAGTCTTCTTCCATCATCTGAAATCTATGTATGTCCTGTTAAGGCCAAGGAGGCCGTTTTCAAACTGTCTATCTGCCCTGAACAGTCTGTCTCTGCCCCTTCACGACTATGGAGGTCCCAATACTGGGAGTGGCCATCTGGTGTGTGTGAGCAGCACACACCATCCCTGAAACCTCAGTAAAAATGACATTAGTCACTTCCTGTTTGTTGCTGCCGTGTGCTTTGAGTCTGAGCTCTCTCAAGTTAATTCTATATCGTCTATTTTTTATCCTAATATCAATTTCATACACAATCATTTTGTTTCTATAACGTGTGAATATATCTCCTATCATATTCTCCAACAAAAGCAATCAGAGCACATTGTTCTCACTAGTTTTATTTTGATTTCCCGAGTCCGCTATTAGCTTATGGCCCATTAGCATTGCCAGCGTGGTTGCCGCTAATCTTGCTTACATTGCTAATACTCTGTTCACACACATTACCATTGTTTTACTCACTGTTACTTGTTTTAATGGCCGATGTGTGTGTACCTTTGAGTGCAGGTGAGGACACGTTCTAGCTGCATTTGGTGCAGCTCGAGCTGGTGGAGAGGCAGGCCCAGCTGAGATAACGGAGAGCAGCGTTGGAAACCTCTGGGGCTGATGCTCACAAGTCCGGGGTGAGTATACAGCGCTGTTACAACATACTGTTATAAGCAACAATATATACTGCATGTTGCAACAATATATAGTGGTATTCTCAATGTTACTCAGAAAACAGAATACAGGTTTAACTCATTAGAAATACTTCTGCTTAATGATACACTGTCAGATATGCAAAAGAAGTCTATCGTATCTCTTGCTCTGGCTACAGCCAGGGCCGTATACAGATTTCCTAAAAGAATTTGCAGATTTCCTTTCAGACCTATTGGTTACTATTGATTAGGGGTGTGCAGCGAAGCCAGTATTTGTATGTGTATTTGTATCTGTAACAAACACAAAATTAATTGTATCTGTATCTGTATTCAGATAAAACCGGAAGCAGGCGGAGCTTGAACCAGAACTTTGTACAGTTGTATTTGATAAGACCGTTATATTTATGGTTTTACAGCCTATCTTTTTTTCATAGCTATCACTGAACACATATGCCATGTTAAACTATAATTATTATTATTTTTTATGATTATAACATTTATTTAAATATCTACTAACAGTCGGAGCCGATATCCTTGTATAGGCAGTGCTTCAAGATGTAGTGCGGTTGTGCCTCATGCAACGCAAGTTCGAGTCCCAGCTTGGGGACCTTTCATGATCTGATAAATAAATATTTAAATATCTAAATTAAAACTGTAAGGGTTCCTATAAAGTGTAGAAATATGGAAATTGATTTAAGTAATTTCCAGGAAATGCATGGAAAAAGGCAATTGCAACATTGCTATTTTATTTGTACTTATTGCATTCATAAACTCATTTAGCTACATCACACACTTGTTACTGCATTGTAATTTTAGAGGTTTATGTAAAACAGCATGATTTCCTTTGGCACACCAGTTCCTGCTCAGTTAAAAAAAAAATTCACTTAAGCAGGGCTAGGCCTAATTTGCAGGTCTGGAAAAGCTGGGGGGGGGGGGGGGGGGCCAGAGTATGGAAACATATTTTGTGTTTCAACTATTTGTCCTATTCTGTGTTCTAAAATATAAAATTAATAATTTCCAAAAATAAATTTATCATACAAGTAGGAAGATTTCATGACAAAAAATAAAAATAAAAAAAATAGTGATGATTTGAACATGACTGAATGAATTCAAGGCGCACATTTTCATTAAGCACATTTTCATCAAGCAGAACTCTTTAAATGAGTCTTTTTTGAACTTCACTAAACAAATGTGCATGTGCATGTGCCACGTAAACCAGCAAAAGATAAGGAAGCAAACATATAGGCCTAGTAGAAAATGTATCTGTATTTAAGTTGATTACTTGCCTACTCTGGACAGAGAGCTGGTTTGGTTTTTGAGAGACAGAGAAGGCAACACGGCTGTTTGATTGAAGATCACACTGTGCTTATTCCTTTCATTTGTGTATCATATCATAGCCTACAAGGTTTAAATCATTGCCCTTTAAATATACACAAATAGTATGATGTATCATTTTAGGTAATATTACTCTGGCCAAGCTCTGATTTCTGAGAGATGCACAGAGTGGCAACAGCAATGCAGTGTTTGATTTGAGTTCTTTTCATTCATAAAGTTTACATTCATTCACTTCACACACTCATTATTGCGTGAATTTAGAGGTTTGTGTAAAATATCGCGCTGATCCCCTGGCTCACATGTGAATCTAGCTAACAGACTGTGCTGCAGCCTCAGCCGAATATTCGGGCAGAATTATTCGTTGTCCGTTATTCGGTTTTGAAGCCATTATCCGTGCCTTTCCAAATAAGGAATTCGGCTTTGAAGAACTACCCAGGAAGAACTATTGGTCCAACCACTAAAGATAGATTTAGAAATAACCTGCCTGATTTATTTCAACTGGTCTGTGTTCCCATAAGTACATGAATTAGATGAAATGACTAGCAACATGGGCACTATCTTCTCTAATACATTTGTAGCTGTTGCCCCCATCGAATTAAAAAAGGTTAGAGAAAAATGTACTGCGCCATGGTACAACAGTAATACCCACTCTCTCAAGAAAGAAAATCATAATCTTGAGCGCAAATGGAGAAAGACTAACTTGGAAGTTTTTGGAATTGCATGGAAAAACAGTATGTCCAACTATAGACAGGCTCTAAAAGCTGCTAGGACCAAGCATAACTGCAAACTCATAGAAAACAACCAAAACAATCCAAGGCTTTTATTTAGCAGAGTGGCTAGATTAACAAATAACCAGACACCACCCAGTCTAAATATAGTAGATTCTACAGCTTCAAATACTTCAGCTTCATTTATCGCACCAAAAAAAAAAAAAGAATGCAGTGCTTTACAACTATAGGACAGGAGATGCTAAATAAACTTATCACTGCATCTAAACCAACAACGTATTTATTAGATCCTGTACCCACTTAATTACTGAAAGAGTTCTTCTGTAGCAGAAGAACCGCTTCTCAATATTATTAACTCATCGTTATCTCTAGGTCATGTCCCAAAAACATTCAAGCTGTAGGTTATTAAGCCTCTCATTAAGAAACCACAACTAGAACCTTGTGAACTGGCATATTACAGACCCATTTAAAATCTTCTGTTTATGTCTAAAGTTTTAGAAAAACTTGTGTCCTCTCAACTGAGCTCCTTCTTGCAAAAAAATTAAGAAATTCTCCATGAAGAATTTCAGTCAGGTTTCAGGCCCCACCGTAGCACAGAAACTGCACTTGTTAAAATTGCGTCTGACCAAGGCTGCATCTCAATGCTAGTTTTACTTGAACTTTGTGCTGCGTTAGAACACCATAGATCATGACATACTCATAGATCGATTACAAAACTATATGGGTATTCAAGGACAGGCTTTAAGATGGTTTAGATCCTACCATGGTAGGATACCACGATGGTGTAGCTCACTCCTATTCCGCCATGGCCCGTCAGTCCACCAGCTCTCCCGGGCTCCCTTGTCCCTCCGGCTCCACCTTGGTCTGTTGCCGACCCACCTCAGGACTCCACTCCTCCTGCTGTGCCTTGCTGATCCAGCCCACCGGCTCCGTTGGACTCCTCCCTCTCTTTAGTTCCACCTTGGTCCTCTGTCATGCCGGTTCCACAATGGCCTTCAAGATCCCTGCCTATGTCTTGGTTGCCTGAGTCATCTGAGTCATAGTAATGTTGAAAATGCTTACAGGCAGAAGTTGAAATGGGAAACACCCGCACTCAGGATGATTCTATGTTACAGGACTGTTTTAATTACATCGACTGGGATATGTTCCGGGCTGCATCCGATGTTGACATCAATGTTTACATGGACACCATCACGTGCTTTATAAGGAAGTGCATAGAAAACATTCAAAACAATCAGAACCTACCCAAATCAGAAACTGTGGATTAACACTGATGTTCACGTGGCTTTAAAGGGTCAAACTTCTGCCTTTAATTCCATTACTGCGGATGATTATAAGCAAGCCAGCTATGCCCTCCGCAAAACCATCAAGACAGCAAAATGCCAATACAAAGATAAAATTGAAGCACAGTTCACCACTTCTAACTAGGACTCCACAACATCCAACCTACAAGGATCGCAAACACCCTGCTACAAACACTGCTTCCTCACTGCCTGACGAGCTCAACACCTTTTACGCTCGCTTCGAAGTCAGTGGCTCCTCCCCAACGCAGAGTACTCCCGCGGCTGAGACTGCTGAGCTCGTCCACTCTCCGTGTCTGTAGCGAATGTTACCTGATCGCTCCGGTGCATGAATATCTGCAAAGCCGCAGGTCCAGGCGGCATTCCTGACCGAGCGCTTAAAACATGCGCTCACCAACTAGCTGGAGTCTTCACAGACATATTTAACCTCTCCCTTTCCCTATCTGTTGTCTCTCAATGTTTCAAAACATCCACCATTGTGCCAATACAAATGACACCCCAAGCTTTTTGCTTGAATGTCCAATGTCCAATGTTTTTGCTTGAATAGTTCCAACTGGTGCCATGTTGATCTGACTCCCATCATCAGTAAGTGCTTTGAGAAGCTTATCAGAGATCCCATCTCCTCTGTATTACTAGCATCACTCGACCCACTGCAGTTTGCCTACCGCAATAACCATTCCACAGATGATGCAATTGCTTTCACCCTGCACATTGCTCTTTCCCATTTTGACAAGAGGAACACATATGTGAGAATGTTGTTTGTTGACTACAGCTCAGCGTTTAATACCATAGTGCCCTCTATGCTTGTGGTGAAACTCCGGGCTCTGGGTCTGAACAATTCTCTATGCAGCTGGATCCTGGACTTCTTGTCAGGCAGACAGCAGGTGGTCAGAGTTGGCAGCAACATATTCTCCCCTCCTCTGACCCTCAACACTGGAGCCCCACAGGGCGGCATTCTCAGTCCTCTCCTGTAGTCCCAGTGCACACATGACTGTGTAGCCATGCAAAGCTCCAATGTCATCATCAAATTCGCAGATGACACAACAGTGGTAGGCCTGATCACCGACGATGATGAATCAGTCTACAGAGAAGAGATGCGTACCCTGACTAACTGGTGCCACAACAACCTATCTCTGAACATCAAGAAGACCAAGATGCTGGTGGTGGATTTCAGGAAACGGACCAGTGAGCACTCCCCATCACCATCGATGGGACTCCAGTGGAGCGGGTCAGCAGCTTTAAGTTCCTCTGCATTCACATCACCTAGGACCTCACCTGGACTACTCACACACAGTCAGTAGTAGGGAAGACCCACCAGCATCTCTTCTTCCTCAGGCGACTGAAGAAATTAGGTCTGAGCTAAAAAATCCTCAGACAGTTCTACAGTTGCACTGTGGAGAGCTTCCTGACTGGCTGCATCACCGCCTGGTACGGGAACTGCACAGAAAGCCCTGCAGAGAATAGTTCAGACAGTCCAGCACATCGTCGGAGGTGAGCTACGCTCCCTCCAGGACATCTAAACCCAGAGATGCGTGAGGAAAGCATGGAAGATCATCAGAGAACTCACAAACTCTTCTCACTGCTACCATCAGGCAGACGGTACCGCAGTATCAGGACCTGAACCAGCAGAATGTGAGACCGCTTTCTCGCAGGCCATCAGACTACTGAACTCCAGATAGCAAAACGATAATCGCCTACCTACCCCTACCCATCACACTGGATTCCATCAACACACCAGCCACACTGACTCTGACAGCACTATAGCATGTCTTGCACTGCATAGCATAGAACACACGCAGCTCCATCTTCTCTTCTGTACTAACAAACTACTGCACTTCACAGTAAAACACTACAGTATACATCACTATAAGTCATATGTAAAAGCTATATATTTATAAGTCTCTTGAATATACTGTGCACTATTGTACCCAATAATTTCACCATCGTTACACTTCTGTACATGATATGTGACAATAAAGAGATTTGATATGATTTAATATGACAAATAAATAGCAATACATTTTCAGTATAAGTGCATACATTTAAATAACAATTTCAGCAAAGATAAAACAAAAACATCACTACCTCTCCATTATTTTATAAGAACTATCTATATTATTTTAATTTTACCACAATACCTTGATGTTACAATATAAATACAGATATATATAATATAAATCAATTAATCAAACTATCTCTATTTTGATTGGAGCAGACAGTCTCTCTCTCTCTCTCTCTCTCTCTCTCTCTCTCTCACTCGCTCTCTCTCTGGTTTCCATGTTTTATGGGGACATAAAATACCAGGAATACAGAATTTATCATTTTGTGATACTTTGTATCCATATTTTATGTTATTTTATTAAAAAAAATGTTTTAATAAGTTTGAAGTTGGTTGCATCAAGCACAAGGATGAGCACAATTTTTTTTTTACAACTTCTCCTTTTGTTGAACAAGAAGCAAGGTATACATCAATATAAAAACACCAGGGTAAGTAAACTATGACTGAATTTTCATTTTTGGGTAAACTATCACCATAACTGTCTCTCTCTGGTGGAATGCCATTCCTAACCCTACCTAGACAGCCAAATCTCTTTCAGTATACACTAATATTCAAATTAAATATTTAAACATTTCAGCAACAGCTAAAAACTCATCTTTTCTCTGTGAACTGTATCTAAATTATTCTGTAAACACAGTTCCAGCTTATTTTCAAATGTTTCAAAACTGTGATGTAAAATGATATTTAAAATTTTTTATTATTACTTCTCATGCCATTGCCTACTCAGGATTAATTGCTTTGTGTTATTCCAAATTTATAAGTTGCCATATAAAAAAAGAAATGCTATATGTTTAAATGAAAATGCTAATAAAATACGTTCAAATACTCACAGAGGATGAAGGACAATGCACTGGACCTCATACTGCCACAACGCTGTTTGTTCAAAACCAATGCTTCCTGTGTTTTAATGCTCATTTCTTACATCAAAGAAGAGGGTGGGTCTACAGAGAGAGAGACAGAACAAAAAATGAATCTGTTTTGAGGGAGATATTTAACTTTTCTTTTAGTACATTTCAAATACAGAGCTGTACACAGCAGAAATAATAAGTATTTTGATCAGTCTGGCACACCTACTGATTGAGTACCATCTTTCATCCGCACCATCCTCATCTTCAGTTCAGGTCTTCTGTTAAAGATTCCTGTAAAAGCTGAAAATCATGTTTGTTTAATGCATCAGCTTACTAGTAAATAGTAAATAGCAATTACATTTAAATTACATTTACATTGTAACTTACATTTCAATTGTGTTGTTTTCCTCAAACAAACAAACAAATAAATGTATGTATGTACGTAAAATAATTATGATCAGGCACTCCAACACACATGGGTGAATCTGGTGGCTGAAGTTGATTCAAACTATCTGGATGGAAATTTGACTACAAAAAGAAATAAAAGACGTTCAGTTGTTTCCCATGTTTGTATTAGTGATGTGAGAAGAAGTGAGAAGTGTGGTTTGAGTCTTCCTGAATGAAAATAGAATGGCAAGAAACGGGGCAGAAGTCAAACCACAATAATCAGCTCAACTTTTTCTCTGGCCTCTTAGGCATTCAGTTAAGCATATATGGATGTCTGCACATTCACATTTCATGTAGCATAACAGTCACTGCCCTGAGTTCTATATGTTCTATGAAAACAAAACTTGATATCCAATACAATTAATAAATTTGCTCACACTGTCAGAAAGTATTACACAATATATATGGAGACACACAAAAGAAAAATTGGTTTAACCCACTGTTATTCTTAGCTCTTTGACGAAATACGCTTTGTTCCTCTTTTGTAAGTTGATTTAAAAGTAAGCCTCTGCTAATATAACAGAATAGAGAGAACATGTGTGCATTAAAATTTCCAAATATGAACATCTTCAAATACAACAGATGACGCAGTGACTAAATAAACAGCTAAATATTCTCATTATCCAAGTTTGAACCCCAGAGTTCAAGAACATGCAGAAATGCTGACTCATCTAATGTCCAGATCTGCCTTCACAACATGTTCTTTGAATGTGAACAAAAACTGTCATAACAGGTGAAAATGTGCCCTGCTAAATTACAATTAGCTCAAACCATTTGGCTGGTCTTAGGCGGTCTCCCAGTGTGGTTTAAAGTTACAGGAAATGAAGATAACTCACACATACATGTGTGTTTCAAACTGCTCAAGCAAAGCCCCTCGAAGGTGTTTGGAGGGAGGGGGAGGGTATTTGCCCTTTCGGTATGATATAGCTGCCCCCGGGCTGCAAATTCTACTGAGGGGTTGTTTTTTTCAATTATTTATTTTTTTATGTAACTGGCTTTCGTAGAACTGTGAATGCCGGCCACTGACGTCAGTGCCACTGTATGATTGGCAGAAGTTGCGACAGGCTTTGATCTCGCTGCCACGTGGTCATGTGGTTCATGGAGCTCTTAATAGTTCCAAACAACTCTGCACTGTCAGTCTGTTTCAGTGGGTTTAATCAGGACAGACAGCAGTTTTGCTATATTTGCAGCAATTTCTAGTAATTTTTAACACATAATGTGCATTGATTGAGCATTAATATCTTCGCTGACTACGCTTTACAATAGCATTTTATACTGAGGAGTGATAATGAGAGCTTTAATAGCCTACATTCTCATACTCCTTAGCAAGTGTAACTTTATTTGAAGTGAAGTGAAGACACACCAACAACACTCTACATCCATACATCTAACCCACACAAGTGCACACACACAATATTGAACACACACCCAGAGCAGTGGGCAGCCATATTGCTGTGGCATCCGGGGATTCGGTGTCTTGTTCAAGGGTCTCACCTCAGTCATGGTATTGAGGGTGGAAGAGAGCACTGTACATTCACTCCCCCACTGACAATCCCTGACAGACCAGAGACACGAACCCACAACCTTCAGGTTACAAGTCCAACTCTCTAACGATTAGGCCACGACTGCTCCCCTGAAGTGTAACTTTAAATAAATTAAATAATATTACAATATTTTAGTCCGGTTCTATTTTGTTAATATTTTGAGGAGATTTTTGGTACTAAATAATATAAGCAATAATTATGATCCATGAAAGACCATATAAAATATAAAATTTTTCTAATATGCTTATTATTGTATTACAATTAATGTAGCATTTAAGGTTAAAATCGAGACAACATTTTTAAATTCTATTGCAAAGAGGCGAATTAGAAGCATTTGGTGACCAGAAAAATGATATTCATACCTTAATGCCGTGGTGTAATAGCCTTCATGTATTTAGCTCTACTCTAGCTGCTCAAGAATTTTGCAGGTCATAATTGCTTTTTTTTTTTTTTTAGGTTTTGCATTTTAATGTTTATTTAGACATTATCAAACACTTGATTTTTATAAAAAAAAATATATATATATATGTTAAATTTTAAAAGGTTAATTACTCACATTCTGCAGTGTTATTTTGTGATATTCACATAAGCATACAACAAAAGTGAATATTACAAAAGACAAGCAAGTTTAAAATAATATTTAAAAAACACAAGGCAACCAATTCATAGTTTTCAGTCACATGACTGGCTTGAAGACCTGGTGGGCAACACATAGTGTATACTGAATTTGGTTTTTAAATATCACTGTCTTACTACATTACTACTGCAAAACTCATAAAAATAACTGGTGGTCAGTGGAATAAAAGCCTCGTTTTGCCCTCCATGTGGGTGTTCCTGAAAGGGTGTGACATCACGTGATAAATATGGATTGTATTCAGCGAAACTCTTTATTGTATTCCTTGAATCGACAGTCTTCATTGAAACTCATTAAACCTCCTACAGAGAGAGAAAGATTGCAGAAAGACTAAAAATTGACAACTAGCATCTGGTCTATTAAGGTGTTCCTCAAGTTATTGCAATTATAATATGACTGTCTATTATCTAACGATAAACATTAACTATAATGCACTTCATAAAATACCACTACTGGCCAGATTTAAGTGAGGTCAACTAATGCGCTGAAATGTCAAAAATTGATGTAGCCTAATTTCTTCAACAATCTGTTGAGTGTGCTTGAGAAACACTGTAATGAATTGGGTTTACTTACAAGCTTACAAGCTTTACTTCCACATTCCTTGGTTCCTATGGAAGCCTATGGGAGTGTCGCAACTCTTTTTCTCAATGGCTCTGAGTAATACCAGGGCCGTTGAGAAATAGGAATGTGGAAGTAAAGCTCGTCATGGAGCAACCAAAATTTCCAACATTAAACCCAATTCATTACAGTGTTTCTCAAGCACACTCGCTGGCAAATTGAAGAAATTACTGCATTTTTTGACGTTTTAGCATTAGTTCTGGCCAGTAGTGGTATTTTATAAAGCATGTTAGAGTTAAAGGTGTGATATGATGCTGCTAAAAAGAACATTATTTTGCGTATTTGGTGTAATGAAATGTGTTTATGCAGCTTAAGGTTCAAAAAACACATTGTTTTCCACATATTGTACATTATTGTTTCTCCTCTATGCCCCGCCTTCTGAAATGCGTCGATTTTTACAAAGCTCATCAGTCTGAAAAGCGAGGTGTGCTCTGATTGGCCAGCTATCCAGTGCGTTGTGATTTGCCGAATACCTCAAGCGTGTGACGGAAATGTTACGCCCCTTAACATACTGTGATGCCCTGCTGGCCGGAGCGATGACACATAAACATTAAAACCCATTATAAACGTGATATAAACATGATTTCTAGTCATGTCTTCTTTTGGAAGGCCAAACAAAGTTCTCAATGAAACAGTGTCACACCCTTGAGTGAGCAGAGGTGGGCGGCTTAAGAACGGCGTGGCTGGTGGATTATACGAAGGAGCATACCTTGTGCTTGCGGCAACCACATGAGATGACCTCGGGCTGGACTCTGCTTCATCCACGGTGAAAGCCGTTTCGGCGATCCACAGTGCAAAGCTGATGTATTTCCTCAGCGACCAGCACGGATCAGCCCCAGGCACGACGAAGCGGATATCGTCCTCTTTTGGAAGGCCAAACAAAGTAGTTTCTCTTTCACAGTGAAACACACAGTGTCTATACAACATGTCTATACGAGAACAACAATACTACAACGAGAATAAAAGGTATGCCTTCTTTCTTTGCGTGAACATCTGGGCAGCGTTATGCAAATCTTCCCACATACTGACGTAGAGATGTGGGGCGTGCTAGAACGAGCCGTTTCAGGGGGGTGTGGACGAGTCTTAACTGTTATAAAGAATATCTCTTTGGATTTGAGACTTAAGTCTTTGCAACTTTACAGATCTTCTTTATGCACCAAGAGCTTGTGACACTCCAAAGAGAAAGGAAATATTTAAATCGCATCATATGACCCCTTTAATGTTTATAGTTAGATAATAGACAGTTATACTATAATGACAGTTAGATAATGAGAGAAACACCTTAATAGTGACCATAACCAGATGCTAGTTGTCAAATTTTTAAGTTTTTAGTCTTTCTGACTGATTTTTTTTTATATATATCAGAATATATATTATAATATTGCGATGCTAAATTCACTTACAGGTACTATTAATAATTTTAATAACAGGCCACCTGAGTGTACTTGAAAGGGAGCCCAGTTTCATGATTATGATTTTTAATAAACAAGGAAAGTTTTAAAAAGTACACTTTATGATAATGTCAAATTAAAGTTTCTGGAATAACTGTGAAATTACATATAAAGATGTACTTAAGTGGTTCAATAAAAGGGCACATTTTCAATTAATTGCAATTAATGGGCAATTAAGTGTCCAAAAGCATCACATTTTGTTACAATTAAGTATAGAAAGTATAGTATTTTAAATTATTTTCATAATAAGTACTTAAAAAATGTATGCTTAAATGTTCTTGAATGGAGCTGTAGCACAATGACCAGATAATGACTTCACCTGTGCCCTGATCTTTATTAGAAACTGAGAAGTGGGATGTTTAATACAATTAATAATACAATTATCACAAAAAAAAAAGAAAGAAAAAAAAGAAATGGTCTGCATTTAAAATTGAGAAAGACAAGCTTCTAAAATGAGCATTTCGCAAACTAGCTTAGCCACTAGATGTCGAAATAACACATTAGATTAAACTATTTCTGCATGTAACTCGATAGATTGCATTTGAATCCATTGTTTCGCTTGTGTATTGGAGCAGGGACCGGGCATTAATGATACGATGGACATGGCTGATTCTTACTTGGCAACTTTACAGCAGATTATATTAAGCCTTAAATTTCTTCATAATTAAGGGCGTGGCCACTTGAGTGACAGGTGGATTTGCACTGCTGTCACCACCGTCGAGCTATGCGGGTGTGGTTACATCAACCAGTAATGCATGGTGACAGCCACTCAGTCCACTTTAGGCTGCAAAAATGCTCTTCAGAAACCAACAGGTGACATCATGGACACTACATTTTTATTTTTATTTTTTACAGTCTATGGTATCAACAAGAGAAAGGTGTCTGTGTTCCTTTCTGGCCATACTAAAGGGACAGAAAGTATTCTGATGGTACTGAGAGATAAAAAGGAATAATGTGCTGTACATTTATACATTAAATAAAATGGTCAATAATAAGACCATAGCATGACACATACAATCAACAACAGACAAGTTCAAATACATAAAATAAACAAGAAAGCCCCTTCTTTAGTCTATCAGACCAAACGCTAATGTTAGTAGATGTGACTTCAAATTCTGTCTCAGTTCTTGGTTGGCACTCATTATGTTGGATCCCTGTAAAGTTGTCCAAGCATACAGTGCTACATATAGTGCTGCCCACCATGAAATAAACATTTCTTACACCTTTCTAAAAAATAAAAATGCCTAGCAAAGGTTGTACTTCCTGTACTTCTGAGGAAGTTTAACTTTAACTTTAATGAGGAAACATGCAGAAAGGATCATCAACCATTGTCTATTTTAACCATATCCCCTCCGTTAGGCACCAGAATGAGAACACAAGAACGGTTTCATCCCACAGGCCATCTCAATAACATGTAAAACACATTTTACAGTGGTATACAGGCTTGTGCATGATAAATCTTCTCTCTTCAGTGATAAGAGCATGTGATTCTACTCACCAGCATGATTATATCTGATGTATTAAAATTGTATTTAATATGAGAAACACCTTGTTTATGACCACTGACGTTTACACAACTTCAAATTGTTTACAGTATTTTAAAAATAATAATAACAGCAACAACAAACACCAGACCCCCTTTCTTGATACTGAGATAACATTTTATAAATTATTCCGAGCAACCACCATCCATATCTGTCTCTCCCTAAACATCATTATCATCATAGTATCATTCACAGTGAACGCCACATAATCTCCGTTCTTAAGTTACAGGACACTTCGAAACTTAAGGCATAAAACAAACATTATTCACGATCTCCAGACTTTGCTCCAGAGTTTAGCTCTTTAAAAATAATATGGGTGGCTCTTAAAGAGCCTTTGGTTTCGTTGATGAGATGAAGCTGTACTTGGAGCTGGTGTATTTGGTGACGGTCTTTGTTCCTCAGACACGGCGTGTTTGTCCAGTTCCCCGGCAGCAGCAGACCCACGGCGGTCTGGATCTCTCTCGATGTGATGCTGGAGCGCTTGTTGTAGTGAGCGACACGAGACTCACCGGAGATGCGCTCCAAGATGTCGTTGACGAAAGAGTTGATGATGCCCATCGCCTTGGAGGAGCTTCCGGTGTCAGGATGAACCTGCTTCAGCACTTCGTACTCGTAGATCGCGTAGCTCTCCTTCCTGGACCTCTTGCGCTTCTTTCCTCCTTTACCGGCGCTCTTAGTGACGCCCTTCTTGGGCGCGGACTTCGCTGGGTCAGGTATGACGTTTTATGCTTAGAAACAACAACTAAAATTTTACCATAACACACTAGCATAGACATTGCTCTATGCTAATTTGCTCTAAACCCACAGAATGATTTCATTGGCCACATTAAAGCCAATCAGCGGCTTTGAAATGTTAATCCCGTCCATCACCTCATGCTTTACATCTAACATCCCCAACCCGTTTCCGTTTCGATTTCCCCACTTTTTTTTTTTCGGAACACAGAACTAAATTAAATATTACTAAAACTTTGTTTTGGATAATCTTATATTACGTAAAAATATCAAATTGTATTCAGAACAATAAAATCTAACATTAACTTATTCCTCAATGCAAATACCATCACTTTAACTTAATGAAGACAAAAAAAGGACAAACGTTTATTGTTTTGATAGTAAAATATTAAAAAAAAAAAAAAATACTGATAACAAGTCGAATAACACTGCGGTGGACATATGGAAACTTGTTCTTTGTGTGAACTCGTGGGTGTCTCTTAAAAGAGGTTGTGTTTTCTCCAGGAGTGTCTTAACCTCCGAATCCGTACAGAGCGCGTCCCTGTCGTTTCAGAACATAAACATCATGGCGGTGACGGTCTTTCTTTTAGCGGGTTCAGTGTAGCTCACAGCATCGAGAATAACGTGCTCCAGAAACACCTTCAACACACCACGCGTCTCCTCGTAGATCAACCCGGAAATACGCTTGACGCGCCGCAACGAGCAAGACGACGAATAGCGGGTTTAGTGATTCCCCGGATATTATCACCAAGCACCTTCCGGTGACGCTTAGCGCCTCCTCTTCCAGACATATCGATCAACCTTTTCCACTCCCAACAATTGAAAAAAAGTATGAAAAGGAAAAACGAAATGGGTAAATTTAAAGTTCGCTAAATGACCTAGGTGAAACCATAATCATTTGCGGTTCTACTACGTCTTCCATTACGTCCAGTTCTGTCAGCCAATGCTCGATTGTGGAAATAAAAGGGGTTTAAAACATTACTAACCATATTATAAACAAATATTTTAAAAACATTTATAAAGTTTTACAATAACATGCAAGTTATAATACATACCGTTACATTTACTCATACAGCAGGATTTGCACTGTAAAGCAAATCTCTTGCATCTTCCTTTTTGAAATTATTTTAAACATTCGAAAGGACTATAAAGTTCCTATTTTTCATACTTTAACTTCACATACTTTGAACACTTAAATTGTTCTAAGATAAGCTTAATTTTAAATAAAGTGATCACTAGATTTTACTTCAGACTCTCATATAAAGAGAACAATTCACTAAAAGAAATAATCTT